>NC_057796.1:273707942-273997654 GCF_018294505.1 Triticum aestivum | reverse complement strand
CTAGCGGACGGCAAAGAGGTGGGCCGTTAGGATTTTTTCAAACGAGCGGGGGGTGGGGCCACCACACTCTTTGCCGTCCGCCAGCGGACGGCAAAGATTATTTGCCGTCCGCTGGCAGACGGCAAAGACCAGGCAGATGGCAAAGAGTGTGTTTGCCGTCAGCCTTTTCTTTGCCGTCTGTTTATGTGTAGCTGATGGCAAAGAGCTTCTTTGCCGTCAGCTAGCAGACGGCAAAGATCTGGCAGATGGCAAATTAGCTGATTCCAGTAGTGTTCTTTTTGCGGTGTGTTTGTTGAGACCGATGAATTGTGGGTTTATGATCAAGATTATCTATGAACAATATTTGATTCTTCTCTGAAATCTTTTATGTATGATTGGTTATCTTTGCAAGTCTCTTCGATTTATCAGTTTGGTTTGGCCAACTAGATTGGTTCTTCTTGCAATGGGAGAAGTGCTTAGCTTTGGGTTCAATCTTGCGGTGTCCTTTCCCAGTGACAGAAGGGGCAGCAAGGCACATATTGTATTGTTGCCATCGAGGGTAACAAGATGTGGTTTTTATCATATTGCATGAATTTATCCCTCTACGTCATTTCATCTTGCTTAAGGCGTTACTCTGTTTTTAACTTAATACTCTAGATGCATGCTGGATAGCGGTCGATGAGTGGAGTAATAGGAGTAGATGCAGAATCGTTTCGGTCTACTTGTTTCGGACGTGATGCCTATATACATGATTATACCTAGATACTCTCATAACTATGCTCAATTCTGTCAATTGCTCAACAGTAATTTGTTCACCCACCGTAGAATACTTATGCTCTCAAGAGAAGCCACAAGTGAAACCTATGGCCCCCGGGTCTATTCTCATCATATCCATCTTCCATCACTTTATTATTGCTTTGCTTTTTTACTTTGCCTTTTATTTTACTTTGCTTCCTTATACCAAAAATACCAAAAACATTATCTATCATCTCTATCAGTTTTAATCTTTGCAAGTGGCCGTGAAGGGATTGACAACCCCTTTATCGCGTTGGTTGCGAGGAGTTTGTTATTTGTGTAGGTGTGAGGGACTTGAGCGTAGTTTCCTACTGGATTGATACCTTGGCTCTCAAAAACTGAGGGAAATACTTACGCTACTCTGCTGCATCATCCTCTCCTCTTCGGGGAAATCCAACGCAGTGCTCAAGAGGTAGCAGCTGCGCGTCGCCAAGTTCAAGAACTGCCATTTCCCGCCCCTTAATGACGCGCCCGCTCTTATTCTACCATGACTGAAGCACCTCTAGCTCGTCGTCGTCTGCCTCTCAAAGGATGACATGGAGCGCCTGCTTCGTGGCTGTACTACACTCGAATACCTTCGTCTTCAGGCGGTCAATGGGTTGAGTACCTTCCACATCACCTCCATGACTCTCCAGACTATTTATGTGTGTTGCTGGTACCTTCCACATCACAAAAGGTGGACCACGGTATGGTCATCCAGGACACACCTGCACTTGAGAGATTACTTGTAGTTGATCAAGAAGGTCCAACGGGAATCAATGTCATTTCTGCGCCGAAATTGACAGTGGTGGGCTACTCATCTGACAAATACTCCGAACTTGTTATTGGATCCACACCCGTTCAGGTACAACAGCCGCCTTCTACCTCTCCTTCTACAAATTAACATTATTTCTGATTTTGAAGATGTTTGTTCGTCTGTCATTCAGAAAATGATTCTGGCAAGCTTGACTCCGAAACTGCGCACAGTGAAGGTCTTGGCACTAGAATCTAGCGGCCCCGACTTGGAGCAAGTTGTAAGTTTCCTGAGATGCTTTCCGTGCCAGGAGAAGCTATATATCGAGGTGATGTTCCTTTCCTGTTAAATGTTAACCATAAGGGATTTCAATTTGTGACACCTTTTTCCAAGTTTACAATGACAATGTACTACGATTTCTGAAGGTTCTTTTGGAGGATTTCAGTACATACATCCCCCCCATATTGGTTGCTTGATCCATATGGTTACAATCAATAAGCATTTCTCTTTGGATTCATCTGTACTAGTTTTCTTAGGGAAATTTTCATCCACTCCAACCTCTTACGACCTTTACCACAACGGTGTCATCCATGGATCAAATTATTTCGTGGATTGGATTTCACTTGCCTGTCTACGGTTCCCTTGCGTGTGCTCGGGATAGGTGGTTTGTATAAATGTTTCGCCGTATTATTAAGTATTCTCCTGCAGTTTTTTTCTCTATCTAGAAGTGGAATAGAATAACCCGGTTGAAAGGTAATGATCATACGTCAAGAAGGCTACATTTTTCTAGAATGTAATCAAATGCCCATGTTAATCATGTCAGATCGAAGATGGCATGTTAGTGCATTTTACAAATCCTGCAAACCAAATAGGCATGTCGTAATGTTCAAAACTGCATGTAGGCACTAACACGTTCTCTTCTTTTGCAGATAAGATTAGGCCCAGTGGTGGATAATGTGATACAATATAACAATCACGTCGAATGCCTAGATTTGCATCTCTCAGAAATTACTTTGAAGAACTACCGAGGGACCTTAGCGGAGATTATATTCGCCAGGTTCTTTGTTCTCGGAGCAAGGGTGCTAAAGGAAATGAGGTTTTCCCTACATTTATTTCGCAAAAATGAATGGTTTGTTGATCAGCGCCGGCGCCTGCGGCAGAATGGAGTAGGCTCCAAAAATGCTGAATTCCATTTTGGAACTTCATATGGCAGAGTAATCGGAAGTCATTGTGTCAACCCCATACATGACTTCTCAGTGGCTGAACCCTTTGCAGAAATTGTGAGGTTTCGAAACCAGACTTAGAAGCGGTGAGTGTTTGCAGCTGATGAGATGAATTTCATTTCTAATATCAGTTTGAACCTTGTAATCTTCGAATTTGAGCCATATAACTCGGGAATTTGAACCTTGTAACATTTCGAGCTTTTGTGGTACAATCGTTGAAATGGCGTCGTGTGAGACTCATATATTGCTAGCACTATTTTGACCTTAATATGCAATGGTCTTAGATTTTATTAACCATTTTCGAATTAGTTTACCTTGTCGATCTCACAGCACACGATCTGTATAGCTAACTCGTTTGCGATCTTCGACATTATTGCACACAGTTGGTTTGTTCCACCGTGTGCACTATAGAGCGCAGAATTAATTATCTCACTCGAGTGTCCATCATCACCCTTCTGTGTAACTTAGACCTCATCACCCAAGGGTAAACTTATGACCGAAGTCATTCCACACACTTCGTTTTTACAAAGCTTTTTGCCAATAAATGCCCATGATTTGTCCCTCTTCTAGCTGACGCGTGTCCAAACTAGTCGGGCGGGAAGCTTGCGCGGTAAACAGCGCGGTAGCGAGGGAACAGGCTCACTGACGATACATTTGGTGTCTCCTCGAGCCCACGCGTGCAGTGCGGTGTTGTCAAGCATGCACTGGAATCATCCGCTATGAACGCCGTGACAAGACGTGACGATTATAGGCCGGCCGACCCCCATTTATTATAGTGGCCATTTAACCTACCCTTGTGTCTCTTCAACTTTTCGATCGCGCCCCACCATTGCAAGAAGCACACCCACAACAAGAAATTCTTAGAGGGTATCCTGCGCGGCTCCAATGGCGCTCCGAGCGGCTGCCGACGACGAGCAGCAGTTCACTAGGCGTGCCGTGGTGGACACCCAGAGAAGGTTCGTGGACCTCTCGGTGGTGTACACCAATGACCCGGTCTGGGTGGAGCACTCCATCCACATCATGGAGTTGTTCCTTGCTGAGGAGAAGTACAAGGTGGTCGAGTTCACCCTCAAGTACACCCGCGCTCGTGTCGGGTCTCTTCCCAAGGTCGCCGTCGCCCAGATGTGCGTGCGCCACCACGTCCTCGTCTACCACTACTGCCTCGCCACAAGGCCTTGCGAGCATTTCCCCAAGTTTGTCAACAGCCCCCACTACATGTTCGCTACGGTGGACATCACCAACGATGTAAAGGTGCTCGAGACTTCGGGCATCGCCTGCCAAAATCTTGTCGACATCCAGGGCCAATACAAGATCTGGGGCAGCAAGGAGCATGAGACGGACTCACTGGTTCACCTTGCCGAGGCCATCATCGACCCCTACTACAGAGACATGAAGGATTCGTGCAACAAGGACAAGCGTGCCTGGCACTCGGCCTGGATGGAGAAACTCGACAAAGCTCACGTCGTGTACGCGGCCAAGGAGGCGTACACGAGGTACGACATGTACAGGCGGATCGTTGACATGAGGAAGTGCCTCCTTCCCCAAAACGGCCAGGGATCAAGCCAGAAACAGAGCAATGGCAAGCATCGTCGCAACAATAAGTAGATGATTAGATCCTCGTTTCTCCTACTTTAGTATCCATGTAATTGCTTACTTTGGTGTGTGCAAATGTTATGTGTGTAGTCACTTGTGTAATTGTATGCTTAATTTGGTTATGCAATGCTATCTTTTTAAGTATATATATTGATGCTCTGTAGACAGAGCGTAGATGGTGTGCGGACAAAGAAAATCACATCGCACACGGACTAAACAATGGAACCCGTCGGT
Organism: Triticum aestivum; assembly: GCF_018294505.1. Taxonomy (NCBI): domain Eukaryota; kingdom Viridiplantae; phylum Streptophyta; class Magnoliopsida; order Poales; family Poaceae; genus Triticum; species Triticum aestivum. Next base: position 273,993,097 of record NC_057796.1, on the reverse strand, counting down.
GATGTTTTCATCAATCACTCACAATTGTATACCAGCAATCGTTTGCTCACAACACACACGACTTGTTAGCAGTAATCGTTTGTGTTGTTATCGGTCTTCGCACACATTTCTGATTACAGACATGTTTACCTCGTATCACACACATCTTGTTCATTTGAACCGTTTTTGTTCTCATGTCTGTCGGTGTACAAAAGTAGGGGCGCTCCTTTTTACACCTTTACTTGTGCACGAACAGTCGGAGTCGCGCCCACGGCCACACTCAGCAGGGCAGGGGAGGGAAGCCGAAGAGAAGCCGAAGGCACAAGACGATCAGAGGCAACGCCAAGACCAGAAAACACGAAGAGCAAAGGGGGCAAGGTGGACTCCCCTAGCAAGCCTCTTACCGGGGCAGGATCAGAGGCAACGCAAAGACCAGAAAACACGAAGAGCAAAGGGGGCAAGGTGGACTCCCCCGGCAAGACTCTTGCCGGGGCAGCCTCCGCGGCCTCGGCAAGAGCCTTGCCGGGGCAACTTGCCCAAACACCAACAGAGCAAGCCACCCTTGAGCCCACGGGTTCCAACCCAACCAACTACGTTGGGACCAGGGCTCTGGAGGCACCTCTGTGGTGGCATGCAGATCTTTGTCAAGACCATAGATATATGGGATCAGATGAGGACCAAAAGACGCCGACCCTCGGCGAGATCCTCGCCAAGGAAATCCACAAGACCCCGGCAAGCGTCTTGCCAGGGACAACTGCGACACCACGGCAAGACCCTTGCCGGGCTCCCCGGCAAGGCTCTTGCCGAGGGCATCAGCAGGGCCACTTCCAGGCCCGCACCAACCAAGATTCCGCCGCTGTTCGCATGCAGCTGCCAGCACAACCAGCTGGGTAGGCACCTGTGTGGCAACATGCAGCTTCTAGGCCAAATCAGCAAGCACCTGCGTGGTGGCATGCAGATCTTCATGAAGACCCTACCACCGCGCCACCTCAGCTGCTTGCCTGCCTACATGGCGCTGCATGCATTGCTAGCCAGGGCGCGTGTCGAAGCGAGGAGGAGCGGCGACGGACGGGACGGGCCTCGTTCCCGTCCCCGATAAAGCTAATGGACACCTAAGTAGTGCATTTAATGCACTTTGTCCCGTAATGCCGTGCGATAAGCTCGCGCATTGTAGGCCTTTCCACCTCCTGTGTGCCACTGTGGCAACCCCTTTCTCCTATAAAAGGAGGCCCGAGGCGACCAGGAGAGGGATTCGGCTCTTTGGAACTACGCAGTCATCGTAGCTAGTTCGAAAGCTCAGGAACACTCAATACATCCACCAAAGCAGGACTAGGGTTTTACGCATCCTCGCGGCCCGAACCTGGGTAAACGATCCTTGTGCTGGCTCCTGGACTTGCTATTTTCACAACCCCGCGCCCGCCGACCGTAGAAGGGATTCCAGTGATCCCATAGGTGTTGTTCTCACCGACATCTTTGGCGCGCCAGGTAGGGGGGCGCTGTTGTGAGAATCTGGTCTAGCGGTTAGCCTAGCAGTTCTGCGTTGCCATGGCTCCCAAGAAGAAGGCGGCCACGGTGGTCGATTCGTCGGGGGCCAGACGACCCGTGCCGATGAGGGCGAGTAGCGGACCGGACGCGGAAAGGACCCGAGGCGCGGCCCATGAGCACCAACATTGCTCTGGCAGTCAGAGCCTGGCGAGCGGCATCGTTCGCGCGCAAGACGGCGGGCAGCACGCCACGAAATCTAGAGACGGAGCTGGGGCCCCCGCAGGTGGCGGGGCCCTCCGGGGTCACCGTCGTGCCACCCACGGGCAGCGCGACGACCTCCAGGACGCTCACCCCGGCGCCCACAGCACGCTCTTCCCATGGTGTGCGCGACGAGCAGCGTCACCACGCCGGTGACCCTGGGCACCGCCGTGGGAAGAGCCCTGTGCATCATCTGCGGGACGAAGGAGGCCAGCATGCCCGCCGAAGCGCTGCTGACAATGGCACGCAGTCGCTGGGCCGTGATAGAGCTCCTTCTAACGTGGTTAGAAGTCAAAGAACGCCACGGTCCACGCAGCTTTCGCCAACACCCACGCCAGCAGAAGCTTTGGCACGCATGCAGCTGCTCCTCGACTTCCCTCCTGCCGCAGAGAAGCTCGACGAGTGGAGAGCCACCATCCGGAGCCTCGTCGCCGTCGCCAACAAAGACGAGCCACGGCCGGCAGGGCCCTCGGGCCGGCGCTCCATCGAGCCACACACGCCAGCGGGGGAAGGACCGGAGGAGCTGCAGCCACAGGGCACTCTCCTCCCCCGCGCTAGTTGTCGTTGGTGCCGGTCCGTCGTGACGACGCATGTGATAGCATTTCCATAGCGTTGTCCGACCCACGGACCCACCGCGACCAGAGTCATGTTCTTCGAGAATGAGCTCATGAAGACGCTCGTACCACTATCGAGCGCCGGCGCGATACACGCCACCAGTCGGATAAGCGGGCGGGACCTGCTATGGACCACCCAGCACCAGGGGGCTCCGGCGGCCTACCTTACGAGGTGGGTTGCCCAGCCTTTACCCGTGAGCTGCGGCAGTTCCAGTGGCCGTCCCACCGCACGTTCAAGCCCGACGTCGGCGAGAAGTACAATGGCAAGACCCATCCATCAGAGTTCCTCAGCATCTACACCATCGCGATGCAAGCTGCTGGAGCTCGCGACCACAAGGTGCTTGCCAATTACTTCCCGTTGGCACTGAAGCCCAATGTCATGTCTTGGCTGATGCACTTGCCGGTGGATTCCATTTCTTCTTGGTCGGATCTGTGCCATGAGTTTGTTGGTGCCTTCACTGGAGGCCACCAAGCTCATGGCCAGTCCAGTGATTTGCATATCATTCCCCAGAAGGAAGGCGAAAACCTGCGCAAGTACATCTAGAGATTCAGCCGGGTGCAGTACGACATCCCCGATGTTCATCCCGCTGTCGTGATTAGCGTGTTCCATCAGAACATGCGCAACCGCAAGATGCGCGAAGAGCTGGCGATGAACAAGGTTAAGGATGTGGTCGAAATTTAAGTTTTGGCCGATAGGTGCACCCGGCCTGAAGAGGGAAGGAAGTACCCCGGCGAGCACGTCGGCGTCGAAACCGACTCTACTGACGAAGACACCGCCGCCCCGACGAGGAAGGGCCGGCATCACAACAGGAAGCGCAAGGGCGAGGCCGTGCTTGCCGTCGAGGGATCCGACGACACCGGCGCCGCCAAGAAGGCCAAGGCAGACGACCCCGGCAAGGAGATTGCCGGGTGCACCGCCTGCCATGCCTTGGCGGCCACCGACAAGCCAGGAGGCTCTGACAAGCAGTACTGCAAGATCCACCGCACCAAGGGCCACGACCTCTAAAACTGCCGACAGGTCGAGCTGCTTGCCGAAAAGCAAAAGGCCGAGTACGAGAGGCGGGACAAGGAGAAGGGTCAGGATGGTGCTAAAGGATCCGGCAAGAAGCGTGGCGGGCAAGGAGGCTGCGACGGCAAGTATAACCAGCAAGAGAGGCCTGCTCGGGGCCGCGACAAGAAGTAAACAGACGATGATCATGACGAGGACGACGAGTCCGGCGAGCAAGAGTTCCAGAAGGCTACGGAGGCCATGTGCATCGATGGTGGCGCCTCGCTGCACACTTCTCACCGCTCTCAAGCAGTGGGCGTGTGAGATTACAGCAGCAGAGCCATTGTTCGACGCTCAGAAGCCACTGAAGTGGTCCAGCACGCCCCTCATCTTTGACGCCGAGGACCACCCTGACCGCACAACAGCGGTCGGGTGTTTGCTATTGTTGGTCTCGCCAACGATACGCAACCTCAAGGTGAACAAGACGCTGGTTGACGGCGGGGCCGTCCTGAACTTGATCTCACCCGTCGTGATCAAAAGGCTGCAAATTCCTGATGGAGACCTCGAGGAAACGGGCACGTTTCAAGGGGTCAATCTGGGAAGGAGCCAGCCGAAGGGGAAGGCCACATTACCCATGACATTTGGAGGTGAGTTGAACTACAGGACGGAGAGGATCGTCTTTGATGTGGCCGAGATCCCCTTGCCCTACGACGGGATCCTCGACCGCCCGGCACTAGCCAAGTTCATGGCGGCGTCACACTACGCCTACAACACGCTGAAGATGCCTGGGCCGATGACCATCATCATTGTCCCCTCCGACAAGAAGGACGCGCTGATCTACGCTGACCAACTCTATCGAGAAGCAGTTGCAGCAGCTGCCACCGAGGCACCTGCTCCTGCCGTTGAAGCCCCGGGAGGGAAGAAGAAGACCGGCAAGACCTCTCACACCCACTCCGGCAAGCGCACCTCTCCGGAGTGTTGTTCTACCATTGAGGACGTGCCCGAGAGCTCTACCGGCAAGAGCAAGAAATCCAGAGCTGCACCACCGGAGACCAAAAGGGTGTCCATCAAGGAGGATGGCACGGGAGGGGCTTTCACCATAAGCTCCACCCTCGACAGCAAATAGGAAAGCGCGCTCATCACTTTCCTGCGGGCGAATGTCGATGTATTTGTGTGGAAAGCATCCAACATCCCTGGCAGGGAAGTGATTGAGCACCACCTTGTTGTCTGTCCCCATGCGCGACCCGTCAAGCAGAAGTTCACGAAGCAAGCTTTGGAACGACAGGAGTTCATCACAGAGGAGATCAGGAAATTGGAAGCGGCGGGTTTGGTGAGAGGAGTGCTCCATCCGACGTGGTTGGCCAATCCGGTGGTGGTGCGCAAGGCAAATGGGAAGTGGAGGCTGTGTATTGACTACACAGATATCAATAAGGCTTGTCCTAAGGACCCCTTCCCGTCGCCGCGCATCGACTAGATTGTTGACTCCACGGCCGGGTGTGATCTGTTGTCATTCCTTGACGCCTACTCGGGCTACCACCAGATCTTCATGACAAGAGAAGATGAAGAGAAGACAGCATTTATCACCCCATGTGGTACGTATTGCTTTTTATGGATGCCTTTCGGGTTGAAGAGTGTTGGCTCGACATTTGCGAGGGCGGTCCAGATTGGTTTTGAGCCCCAGCTACATAGAAATATGGAAGCTTATATGGATGATATAGTGGTCAAAACCAAGGACAAGGAGACCCTTGTACAAGACTTAGAAGAGATGTTTGCCAACCTACGCAAGATCAACCTCAAGCTGAACCCTGAGAAGTGTGTCTTTGGCATTCCGTCACGAAAACTTCTCGGGTTCTTTGTGTCGCAGTGTGGGATCGAGGCAAACCCAGACAAGATCAAGGCTATTGAGCAGATTGAGGCACCCAAGCGGATCAAGGATGTGCGCCGGCTCACTGGCTGCGTTGCCGCCATGAGCAGATTCATCTCCAAGTCCGTTGAGCGTGCCCTTCCCTTTTCAAATTCTTGAAGAAGACATGCCCAATGGAGTGGACCCCAAAGGCCGAGGCGGCATTGCAGGATCTGATGAAATACCTCTCCTCTACGCCAATACTGGTTGCGCCTAAACCACAAGAGCCGTTGCTGCTGTACCTGGCGGCAACGAATCAAGTGGTCATCGCTGCACTAGTAGCATAGAGGGAGGTCGACGAGGAGGCAGTGGCAACGGCAGGACCGGCGGATGGCAAGTCAGAGATTCCCCCGGCAGGGCAAGGCCCCCGGCAGAGTATGACGCCATCAGGGCAGGGCCCGCGTAGCCAAGTGAAGTGGTGCAGAAGAAGAAGACGATGCAGCACCCGGTTTACTTTGTCAGCTCCCTCTTGCAGGGGGCCAGGTCAAGGTATTCCGGTGTGCAGAAATTGCTCTTTGGCCTCCTTATGGCCTCGAGGAAGCTGCGTCATTACTTTGAAGCCCACGAGGTCACTGTCGTCACCCACCTCCCGTTGCAACGGATACTGCACAACCTAGATGCAACCGGAAGGATTGTGGAGTGGGCCTTGGATTTGTCAAGCTTTGGGGTGAAGCTTGAAAGTACTTCGACAATCCAGAGCAGAGTCTTGGCGGAGTTCATTTCGTAATGGACCTCAACGCCCGGCAAAGAAATCCAGGAGACCGCTCTCCCCCGCAAGGAAGCAAGTCGCGACTGGATCATGTACTTTGATGGGGCTTTCTCGCTGCAAGGCGCCGGTGCCGGTGTGCTGGTTGTCGCGTTCACCGGAGAGCACCTCAAGTATGTAATCCAGATGCACTTTCCCAGGGAGATGTCCACAAACAACACTGCTGAGTACGAGGGGCTGCTTGCCGGTCTCAGGATCTCGGCAAACCTCGGGGTGAAGAAGCTCGTCGTCAGGGATGATTCACAGCTTGTCGTCAGACAAGTCAACAAAGACTAACAGAGTCCGTTGATGGAGGCCTACGTAGATGAGGTGAGGAAGCCGGGGGAGCGCTTTGACGGTATACAAGCGGACCACGTTCCCCGAGCAGAGAACGACATCGCCGATTACCTGTCAAAGCGCGCTGCATTCAAGCTACCTGTGGAACCAGGTACCTTTTTGCTTCGGTTAACTCAACCATCCGTCGAACCATTAACAGAGAAGAACAAGTGGAGGAAATCAGGCCCCAGCAAGTACTTCCCCGCCGAGCCCCCAGGGGCCGCCGACAAGGGTGTTGCCGCCGATTCCGAGCCTGCCAAGGGGCAGCCGGCTCCGGCAGGGCGCCAAGCCCTGGCCGTAGAGATGGTCGCTCCCATGGCGGAAGAGATGCCTTTGGTCCTTGCCGTCGAGCCCCAGGCTCCGGCATGGGCACAACATACGTTGTTTCCTCCAGACAGGGGAACTTCCTGAGGAGCATGAAGAAGCGGAAAAGGTAGCCCCCCGGTCTGCCCTGTACCAGTTCGTCGATGACGTCCTGTATAGAAAAAGACCGAACGGTGTGAAATTGAAGTGCATCCCCCGGGAGGAAGGACTGGAGCTATTGGCAGAGATACATGGAGGCATATGTGGCTCCCACATAGGGTCGAGGGCTCTTGCCGGCAAGGCATTCCAGCAAGGCTTCTTCTGGCCCACCGCCCTCCAGGATGCGACGGCACTAGTAACCAAGTGTGAAGCGTGCCAGTTCCATTCAAAGAAGCTTCATCAGCCAGCTCAAGCCCTTCAAACAATCCCTCTCTCCTGGCCGTTTTCGGTCTGGGGGCTCGACATACTGGGCCCATTCCTTCGCGCTGTCGGGGGCTTTGAGTACTTGTACGTTGCAACCGACAAGTTCACAAAGTGGATGGAGGTGGAGGCAGTGAGGAAGGTTACAGCACAGTCAGCCGTCAAGTTCTTCAAGGGGCTAGCCTGCCGTTTTTGTGTACCAAACAGAGTCATCACCGACAACGGCACGCAGTTCACAAGCCACACCTTCATGCAGTACATCCAAGACCTCGGCAGCAAGGTCTGTTTTTCTTCCGTGGCACACCCTCGGAGCAACGGCCAGGCAAAGAGGGAAAATGCTGAAGTGTTGCAAGGCCTGAGAATGAAGACTTTTGACAGGCTGAACAAGAGCGGAAGGCGCTGGATTGATGAGTTGCCGGCGGTTCTTTGGTCGATCAGGACGACACCGAATCGAGCCACCGGCCAGACACCCTTTGCCCTAGTATATGGGGCAGAAGTAGTTCTCCCCACAGAACTCATATACAGGTCACCTCGAGTGCTCGCTTATGACGAGCTTGAGTAAGAGCAGTTGCAGCAAGATGACGCAACGCTCCTCGAGGAAGATCGTCTTCGGGCGGCTATGAGAGCAGCATGCTACCAGCAAGCCTTGCGCCGCTACCATAGCCGCAAGGCGCAAGGTTCATGCCCGAAGCTTTGAGGAAGGCGACCTTGTTCTTCGTCGCGTTCAGTCGGCCAAGAATTCCAACAAGTTGACGCCGAAGTGGGAAGGCCCTTATCGCGTAATACGAGTCACCAGGCCTGGTGCAGTCCTGCTGGAGACTGAAGATGCTGTCCCAGTGAGCAATTCCTGGAACATCGAACATCTTCGCAAGTTTTACCCATAAGGTGCGGTTGCCGGGCCTCCTGGCAAACCACCTTTTGTACAAGCCTTGCCATCAAGGCATGCAACTCTTTGTACGAAGCCAGGCGCAGACCCTGAGCATAAATAAATGAAGCGCTGGCGCCCTAAGTTATAGCATGCATGCTAGGTTAAGTCTCTCCGTCGGTTAGGGTTGATAGTGCTTAGCAGCGACTAACCCCTAGCCTAGAGGCCGAGTGTGTGTCTTTTTGTTCTCTTTGGTTTGCAAGGCACGCAGACACTTCTGCTGAGCCGCTTGGGAAAAAGAGAACGAACCGGGCTCCAGCCCCGGCAGGCCAAGACTGCCGGGGGCTGAAGATACAAGGATCCAAGCACGGCAAGCCAAGGTTGCCGGGGGCTGCAGATTCAGATAAGTATTTCATCCCCCTGTTATGCGTTTTCGTATAGAACTGGGATATGTGAAACCTCGTTTATGTTCTTAAAACCACTGTGCTCCCCTTTCCTGTACCCAAGAGCTACCTCCTGGGTCGGAATTTGGTAGTAGTCGCGGTGGCGAGGAGGTGAACGAAGGGCCTAACTCTACTTCTCCCCTGCCTCTGCCAAGAGCGCGAGGATGGTCGACTGAAGTGGGGAAACGGCGAGGCCTGTTGCCGGGCGACAATGTTTATCTTAAAAATAACAAGGATTCATCCTTGGCATGGGCCTCGCTCACGCACAGAAAACCCAGCAAGCACCCTTTTTCATTAAAAACATCCCATACAGGTACAGTTCATACGGAATTAAAAACATGAGCAAGGGGATTACAAGTCTTAAAATTAACAAGTGCCCGCAGGCTTACAAACTAAAAAAGAGATAAGGTGCCCGTAATCCCTTTCTTGTCCCTCTCCATAGAAGATGGAACAAGGCAGCGGGAGGGCAAAAAGAGCGCCTAGGCAAGGTGTGAGGAGCAGAAGGCACCAAGAGAACATCTTGGTGCCGGGAAAGGAGCTGGAGGATGAGGCAGCGGGCCGGTAATACGCGACGAAGGCGTCGGTGCCCGCGTACTCCGACTTGACGGCCGCCACCCGCCTTCTTTGCCTTCTCCGGCCCTCCTACGCCAGCCGCCCAAGGAGACGACGGGGAGCGCCCCAATGGAGAGCTTGGCGAGGATGGCCCTTGGCAGGGCGCGTGGCCGAAGGAGGAGCGGCGCGGTCAGTCGAAGTCGGAGTCGGCATCCTGCCGCTCGACTCCCTCGTCGTCGCTGCCACTGTCCTCCTCGTCACTCCCGCTCGAGGAGGAATCTTCATCGTCGGAGGAGCTCTCCATGTAGCACTTCAGGCGAGTTCCAAGATCTCCGAAGACCTTGACGGAGAGCAGGCCGCCCTCCATTAGCTTTAAGTAGAGGACGAGCCCCACCGTCAAGCTATGGATGCGAGCGAATGTCTTCCATCCGCGACGGAGATACATAACATGAGGAGCGGGGAAGTCGATGTCGGCCCGCGTGCCGCCGGTCCTACAGCCCCTCATGTTCAATCTAAGGGTCTGGGGCGGATCGAGCTCCATCTCCTGAGCGAAGGGGGTGGGAAGACGGAGACGACGACGCGGCGGCCGGCGCGGCCTGATGAAGAACTCGCGGGGCTGGTCCCCGACGTGGCCCTCCATCGCGGGAGGCACCGCTGGCAGAGGCACGGCCATTGCGCCACCTCGTCCGCCTCTCCCCCAACCGCCGCGGCGACCTCGGCCACGCCCCTCCCCCTTCCTCTCGTGGCCGGCTCCGCCGCCGCGGGCTCGTGGGTAGGAGAGACGCGTTGACAAGCAGCAACCCTTGCCGCCACCGTCAAAGGCCCAGCACCTCCTCTCACCATGGCAGGTGGAAGAAAGGAGCGAAGGTGGAGGAGGATGGATATTGAAGAGATGTGGGATGACGCCCCCCTCCCCCTCCTTATAAAGGGGCGGGGTCAAGGCTCGGCCCCCCCACTCAGCCAATCCAGCCATCGGAGGCACGGGGAATCAGGACTGACCCACTGCCCCAATCAGCGACGGCCCGGTTTCCCGCCTCCACTGCCTGCCACTTGCATGGAGGACGTGTGGCGCGCGAGCAGGATCAAAAGGACGGGTGACGCGACCGTTCCCTGCGCCTTGATCGTGGGGCATGGGCACTGATGTCTACTACGCAACCTTCTTCTTGTAGACGTTGTTGGGCCTCCAAGTGCAGAGGTTTTTAGGATAGTAGCAAATTTCCCTCAAGTGGATGACCTAAGGTTTATCAATCCGTGGGAGGTGTAGGATGAAGATGGTCTCTCTCAAGCAACCCTGCAACCAAATAAAAGAGTCTCTTGTGTGCCCAACACACCCAATACAATTGTAAATTGTATAGGTGCACTAGTTCGGCAAAGAGATGGCGATACAAGTGCAATATGGATGGTAGATATAGGTTTTTGTAATCTGAAAATATAAAAACAGCAAAGTAGCAAGTGATAAAAGTGAGCGTAAACGGTATTTCAATGCTAGGAAACAAGGCCTAGGGTTCATACTTTCACTAGTGCAAGTTCTCTCAACAATAATAACATAGTTGGATCATATAACTATCCCTCAACATGCAACAAAGAGTCACACCAAAGTCACTAATAGCGGAGAGCAAACGAAGAGATTATGGTAGGGTACGAAACCACCTCAAAGTTATCCTTTCTGATTGATCTATTCAAGAGTCCGTAGTAAAATAACATGAAGCTATTCTTTCCGTTCGATCTATCATAGAGTTCGTACTAGAATAACACCTTAAGACACAAATCAACCAAAACCCTAATGTCACCTAGATACTCCAATGTCACCTCAAGTATCCGTGGGTATGATTATACGATATGCATCACAAAATCTCAGATTCATCTATTCAAACCAAGACAAAGTACTTCAAAGAGTGCCCCAAAGTTTCTACCGGAGAGTCAAGATGAAAACGTGTGCCAACCCCTATGCATAAGTTCGCGAGGTCACGGAACCCGCAAGTTGATCACCAAAACATACATCAAGTAGATCACGTGAATATCCCATTGTCACCACAGATAAGCATGGCAAGACATACAACAAGTGTTCTCAAATCCTTAAAGACTCAATCCGATAAGATAACTTCAAAGGGAAAACTCAATCCATTACAAGAGAGTAGAGGGGGAGAAACATCATAAGATCCATCTATAATAGCAAAGCTCGCGATACATCAAGATCGTATCACCTCAAGAATACGAGAGAGAGAGAGATCAAACACATAGCTACTAGTACATACTCTCAGCCCCGAGGGTGAACTACTCCCTCCTCGTCATGGAGAGTGCCGGGATGATTAAGATGGCCACCGGTGAGGGTTCCCCCCTCCAGCAGGGTGCCGGAACAGGGTCCCGATTGGTTTTTGGTGGCTACAGAGGCTTGCGGCGGCGGAACTCCCGATCTATTCTATTCTCCCGATGTTTTTAGGGTATATGGATATATATAGGCGAAATAAGTCGATCAGGGGAGCCACGAGGGGCCCACGAGGGTGGGGGCGCGCCCAGGGGGGCAGGCGCGCCTCCCTGCCTCGTGGCCACCTCATTGCTTCCCTGACGTACACTCCAAGTCTCCTGGATTGCTTCCGTTCCAAAAATAACTCTCCCGAAGGTTTCATTCCGTTTGGACTCCGTTTGATATTCCTTTTCTGCGAAACACTGAAATAGGCAAAAAAGGAAACTAGAACTGGGCTCTGGGTTAATAGGTTAGTCCCAAAAATAATATAAAAGTGTTTAATAAAGCCCAAAAACATCCAAAACAGATAGTATAATAGCATGGAACAATCAAAAATTATAGATACGTTGGAGACGTATCAGCATCCCCAAGCTTAATTCCTGCTCGTCCTCGAGTAGGTAAATGATAAAAACAAATTTTTTGATGTGGAATGCTACCTAACATATTTATCAATATAATCTTTATTGTGGCAAGAATATTCAGATCCATAAGATTCAAAACGAAAGTTTAATATTGACATGAAAACAATAATACTTCAAGCATACTAACAAAGCAATCATGTCTTCTCAAAATAACATGGCCAAAGAAGCTATCCCTACAAAATCATATAGTCTGGCTATGCTCTATCTTCATCACACAAAATATTTAAATCATGCACAACCCCGATGACAAGCCAAGCAATTGTTTCATACTTCTGATGTTCTCAAACTTTTTCAATCTTAACGCAATACATGAGCGTGAGCCATGGACATAGCACTATATGTGAAATAGAATGGTGGTTGTGGAGAAGACAAAGAAAGGAGAAGATAGTCTCACATCAACTAGGCCTATCAACGGGCTATGGAGATGCCCATTGATAGATATCAATGTGAATGAGTAGGGATTGCCATGCAACGGATGCACTAGAGCTATAAGTATATGAAAGCTCAACAAAAGAAACTAAGTGGGTGTGCATCCAACTCGCTTGCTCACGAAGACCTAGGGCATTTTGAGGAAGCCCATCATTGGAATATACAAGCCAAGTTCTATAATGAAAATTTTCCACTAGTATATGAAAGTGATATCATAGGAGACTCTCTATCATGAAGATCATGGTGGTACTTTGAAGCATAAGTGTGGTAAAAGGATAGTAGCATTGTCCCTTCTCTCTTTTTCTCTCATTTTTTCTTTGGCCTTTTTTATGGCCTGCCCCCCTTTTTTTATTTAGTCTGGAGTCTCATCCCGACCTATGGGGGAATCATAGTCTCCATCATCCTTTCCTCACTTGGGACAATGCTCTAATAATTATGATCATCACACTTTTATTTTCTTACAACTCAAGAATTACAACTCGATACTTAGAACAAAATATGACTCTATATGAATGCCTCCACGGTGTACCGGGATGTGCAATGACTCATGAGTGACATGTATGAAAGAATTATGAACGGTGGCTTTGCCACAAATACAATGTCAACTACATGATCATGCAAAGCAATATGACAATGATGGAGCATGTCATAATAAACAAAACGGTGGTAAGTTGCATGGCAATATATCTCGGAATGGCTATGGAAATGCCATGATAGGTAGGTATGGTGGCTGTTTTGACGAACGTATATGATGGGTGTATGATACCGGCGAAAGGTGTGCGGTATTAGAGAGGCTAGCAATGGTGGAAGGGTGAGAGTGCGTATAATCCATGGACTCAACATTAGTCATAAAGAACTCACATACTTATTGCAAAAATCTATTAGTTATCAAAACAAAGTACTACGCACATGCTCCTAGGGGGATAGATTGGTAGGAAAAGACCATCGCTTGTCCCCGACCGCCACTCATAAGGAGGACAATCAATAAATAAATCATGCTCCGACTTCATCACATAACGGTTCACCATACGTGCATGCTACGGGAATCACAAACTTTAACACAAGTATCTCTCAAATTCACAACTACTCCACTAGCATGACTCTAATATCACCATCTTCATATCTCAAAACAATCATAAAGAATCAAACTTCTCATATTATTCAATGCACTTTATATGAAAGTTTTTATTATATCCCTCTTGGATGCCCATCATATTAGGACTAAATTCATAACCAAAGCAAATTACCATGCTATTATAAAGACTCTCAAAATAATATAAGTGAAGCATGAGAGTTCATATATTTCTTCAAAATAAATCCACCACCGTGCTCTAAAAGATATAAGTGAAGCACTAGAGCAAAACAACAAACTAGTCCGAAAGATATAAGTGAAGATCAATGAGTAGTCAAATAATTATGTAACTATGTGAAGACTCTCTAACATTTAAGAATTTCAGATCTTGGTATTTTATTCAAACAGCAAGCAAAAGAAAAGAAAATAAAATGACACTCCAAGCAAAACACATATCATGTGGTGAATAAAAATATAGCTCCAAGTAAAGTTACCGATGAACGAAAGAGGACGAAAGAGGGGATGCCTTCCGGGGCATCCCCAAGCTTTCGCTTTTTGGTGTCCTTGGATTTTACCTTGGGGTGCCTTGGGAATCCCCAAGCTTAGGCTCTTGCCACTCCTTATTCCATAGTCCATCGAATCTTTACCCAAAACTTGAAAACTTCACAACACAAAACTCAACAGAAAACTCGTAAGCTCCGTTAGCGAAAGAAAACAAAACACCACTTCATGTTACTGTAATGAACTCATTCTTTATTTATATTGGTGTTAAACTTACTGTATTCCAACTTCTCTATGGTTTATAAACTCTTTTACTAGCCATAGATTCATCAAAATAAGCAGACAACACACTAAAAACAGAACCTGTCAAAAACAGAACAGTCTATAGTAATATGTAACTAACGGATAATTCTGGAACTCTAAACATTCTGCCAAAATAGGAAGACCTAAATAATTTGTTTATTGATCTGCTGCAATTGGAATCAATATTATATCATGAACAGAAAATTTCTGGAATTTTCAGCAAGATCAAATAACTATCATCCAAGAAGATCCTATAGGTTTAACTTGGCACAAACACTAATTAAAACACAAAACCACATCTAAACAGAAGCTAGATGTATTATTTATTCCTAAACGGAACCGAAAAGCAAGAAACTAAAAATAAAATTGGGTTGCCTCCCAACAAGCGCTATCGTTTAACGCCCCTAGCTAGGCATGATGATTTCAATGATGCTCACATGAAACATAAGAATTGAAACATAAAGAGAGCATCATGAAGAATATGACTAGCACATTTAAGTCTAACCCACTTCCTATGCATAGGGATTTTGTGATCAAACAATTTATGGGAACAATAATCAACTAGCATAGGAAGGAAAAACAAGCATAACTTCAAAACTTTAAGCACATAGAGAGGAAAGTTGGTATTATTGCAATCCATACAAGCATAAATTCCTCCCTCATAGTAATTTTCAGTAGCATCATGAATGAATTCAACAATATAACCAGCACCTAAAGCATTCTTTTCAAGATCTACAAGCATAGAAATTTTACTACTCTCCACATAAGGAAATTTATTCTCATTAATAGTAGTGGGAGCAAACTCAACAAAATAACTATCATGTGAAGCATAATCCAATTGAAAATTAAAATCATGAGGACAAGTTTCATGGTTATCTTTATTCTTTATAGCATACGTGTCATCACAATAATCAGCATAAATAAGAGGCATGCTTTCATCATAATAAATTTGCTCATCAAAACTTGGGGGACTAAACATATCATCTTCATCAAACATAGCATCCCCAAGCTTATGGCTTTGCATATCATTAGCATCATCACTCTCATCATTAATAGTATGGATAGCACCAATAGTATAGCAATTATCATCATCACAATGACTAATAGGAGCAACATCATTTGGGAGAGATACCTTTCTACCTTTGCTTCTCCGTCTTTTCTTTTTCTTCTTCACATCATGTGTGGGTTCAATCCTCTTTTCGGAGCTCCTTATTAATG
Source organism: Triticum aestivum (assembly GCF_018294505.1). Classification (NCBI taxonomy): domain Eukaryota; kingdom Viridiplantae; phylum Streptophyta; class Magnoliopsida; order Poales; family Poaceae; genus Triticum; species Triticum aestivum. The sequence continues at coordinate 273,977,797 of NC_057796.1, read as the reverse complement.
AGATTGGTTGAATAGAAGCCTCCTTCTCGTTACCTGATTCATCATAAGAAATAATAGGAGAATATTGGGAAGTCTCTTCCCTTTCATTAGTATTCTCTTCATCTTCTATTTGTTTTCTTTTCTTTAAATACTTGGCAATATAAGGATTTTCAATGCAATTCACCGCACAATACATATAAATTTCTTCTAGATCAATATTGAGGAATTTCTCAAGGTTATTGTGACAGCCTGATTTTTGGCCCTTTCTTTTTCTTTTGTTTTTCTGAGGTTTTTGCTTGAGTTTTCTTTTTCTGTGGCTTTGTGGTCTGGAAATTGAAGAAGATGCCCTCTTCTTTGTTTCCGGAGTGGCTTGTCATTCCCAAATCCTTCCCTAGACCTTTTCATTTTCATCCTAGCCCAAATCCCAATATTCTTTTTATTGGGAATATTCCTTTTCTATTAAAGGAATAACTCAAATTGCCCTAGATTGTGCAGCAACCTTTATTTCCATCACTCCTAAAATTCCAAAATAATTCTCATAAATTTTTTGGGTCATATCTTTCTCAAATATGGAAAAATATTTCATTTTTCATGTTTATCATCATGCTCAAATAATTCATTTCCTATTCTGCCCTAAATGGCACATTGTGAAGCAAGTGCTATTTTCCTTTTCCCAATTGACCTCAAACTCATTGGACACCTTTGCCTGTCCATATCATTGCCACATGACAAAATGCAACCTCATTTGCCTAGTAATTATTTAATTATGATTTTCCAAAGTCTCTATCCAGAAAGAAGCTTTGTGAAGGAGGTGCAAGCTAGGCATATCCAAAGGAGTTGCCATTTTGCATGACCCCTCATATCATCATATCATAGCCCTCCACCAAAGTAGAGATCATTTCATGCCCCCATGTGAGCTCATCTTCAATTCTTTGATTCTGTACAAAATTTCAGTTTGTGAAGCAAGTATATTTTATCATGCTCCATTATGGCTGGCAATTTTTCTAGGCCTTGTATTATCCATATAACGTACCTCCACCCATTTTGGGCATGTTTCATCAAGCCATTTTTCCTCTAGAATTTTTGCAAGTTTCTGTCCAGAGAAGATGTTTGTGAAGCAAGTACCAGTTTGGCTAGGCCAATTGGTATGAGACTTTTTGAGCATCTTCATAGGACCAAATGACTCCGCCTTGCCCAATTTGAGCTCAAGTTGATGCTTCATCAGAGTGCATCATCCTAATCTAGTTTCTGGACCAGTTTATGTGGTTGTTCAGCAAGTACATTAAATCTTGATCCTAATCCTCTCCAAGTTACCAGGGTGAAAGTCCTTCTTACAATAGAACTACCAGACAATTTCATTGCTTCCAAACTCCTTCCTATTGATCAGCAGTTCTCATCCAAGTTTACTGCAGTAAACTTCAGAGGTTAATTACCATTCAACCGGAGCTCTTTTCACCGAGATACCACCATGGTTGAGACCTACCCTAGTAGGACTTACCACTAGAAAACAAGTTCCAGCCCATCTCCCCCGCTACATGCCAGTGCACGCGGTGACCACGACAATGGCGTGCCTGTGCACGCGCTCTATGCGCTGTGGCGTGTCCAGAGCACCGTTTGTGCTTTGGCACCGCTTCCTCTCGTCGTCTTAGAGCTCGTGAGCATGTCCAGTGGCTGCATCTTGTCGTCGCCGTTCCCCTGGACCCCTCTTCCTCTCCGTCCGCTTGCTCACCGACGCTCGCCGCCGCGTGACCAAGGGCGAATAGTGGCCATTTGGCTCTGTTCGTCGCCGTCTTCTTCCTCCCCCTGCTCCGTGGGCTCCCTCTTCCCCCTGGGCTCCTCCCTACGTCTCCCCGTCGCCTTCCCCCAAGCTCGAGCGCGCACGCACACGTCCGTGGCGCCGGCCACGCGTCCGCGGCGACGCCAGCGCGACACTCCCTCGCCCGGCTATAAATAGCCATCCCCGGCCTCGTTCGAGCTCACCACCAGCCTCGCCTTGCTCCTCTAGTCCTCCCTAATGCCTTGCCCGAGCTCGAGCCGCTCTTCTCGACCCCCATTGCCACCATGGCCGCCGCGACCTCCCTCCTAAATTAGCTCGAGTCCGAGCCTCCCTCTCCCTCTTTCCACTTCCAGTAGACAGCCCGGAGCATCGCGAACCTCCCCACATCTTCTCCTCCTCCTCGGGTGGCCTGGAGTGCCAAGTCCATCATCGCCCGTAGCCACCGTCTGCCGTCCTCAAAACTGCCCTCGCCTCGGTGCTCCTCGGTGGCCGTGCCCTACGCCATCAGATGCGCCGCTTCTTCCCGAGCACGCCGGTGTGCCGAGCTCCGTGGGAGATGGCCGGAGTCGCCGGCACTCGCCGTCGAGGCGGCCGTCCTCGCCTCTGCCTCTCTCGAGCACGGGAGGAAGAAGAAGGAACGAGGGAGGAGAGAGAGTCAATGGCGGGCCCCACCTGTAAGTGACCCAGGAGCCCGGCCCCGCCGCTCATGACGTGGATAAGTGGAAGCGCCCCGGGTGAGTGCGTTTTCATTTGCCCGAAGGCGTATTTCCAGTTGTGCGCTTTCATCGAACGAAAGCGTACTTCTTTCTTTCATCAGCCCAAAATACGTTTTCCTGGTCTGAAAGCGTATTTCTAATTTTGCGCCTCTGCCTTATCCACTCAGGGACCCGGTTGTGAATATTTTTTTACAAAAAAGTCCCTGATCTTCTACACCTCATAACTCCGCAACCGTAACTCCGTTTGAGGTGATTCCAAAGCCCACTTCTTCGTCTCCTCGAGCCCGTTCTGTTGGTATCATTTTCACTATGTATTAATATTCAGGGAATGACCTTTTTTCCCCTGCATGTAAGCAGCCCCTCCGGGAGAGAACTGTTTCCGCCAAATCTTTCCACGGCTTCACCGCACTTCTTCCCGATGCCTTCTTCACCCCCAGGCAAGCCACAATACCCACTTGGATGATAGTCATGCAGTAGCCATGGTTTTCAACTTGAATATTTATTCAATGATTGCTTATTTAAAATATGGTTATCGTTGTTTCGGTAATGCTACTGGGTTAGTGCTTACTTTCTTACTATGTTGTTATGCACCTAGTTATCAGGCCCTGCTAGTGCTAGTATTCCTTTCATATGCTTATGCTTGCTAGTAGTACATGTTGATGTTGGTGATGGTCTTCGGTGCATGATTGCCGTCTGTCCCGAGTACCGTTGTTATGCATGTTCCATTGCATCCAATTGGTTAAATGATTGCATGGTAGCATTGTTGATATGTCTTGCATGATATTTATTGTTGATGCTAGTGGTCATGCTAGGTTTCTATGAGTAGTGTTGTACTTGTGATATTCATGCTCGTCATTATACTATGCTCGGTTGGATATGATTCATTGTGGATATGGTGGATAGTTATGTTGCACCCCGTGCTTATGTTGATATCATGTTTATGCATTATTGCATCATGTTATTTTATCATGGCTCAACATATTGCATTCAAGTTTAACCGGATTAAATTGAACTTGAACAACTGTTGGCTGAGTCATGGTGCCACCAAATCGAGCTGACCAGTGCAACCACACTTGCCTTATGGGGGGTCCTAACTGGGTCTATTGTCGTGCCTCTCACCGGTGCCTCCAACTAGGGAAGGTTATGGGCATGCGTACCCTGATCAGGTAAGCAGACATAACCTTGTGTGCCCGTAGTTGGATGATAAGCGCTTTTGTCCCTGTTTGGGACGGACCACGACGGTGGTCGTTGTGTCTTTGGTAGACATGGGGCCACCCAGGACTAGCCAAATGTGGAGTGAGTCGGAGTGGCCGGGGGAGTGTCATGGCAGTAGATCAGTTTTGTCGGAACGCCGTTGGTCCACCCGAATGGGAGTGCGAGGCCATGGGTTCCGTGGTGTGGGTACAGTGTACTAACCTCTGCAGAGTGTATATTAAATATATCGATATCCGCGCCCACGGATAAGGGCCCAGTTCGTAGTCGGTCCCACTGTGAGTCAACAGTATTAATAATAACTTGATTAATGACAACCCCGGTTCGACGATGAGATAAGTTGGTTGTGATCACCGGAAAGATCACCGTGTAAGACCAAGTGTTGGTCATGGTTGTGATCACTGGAAAGATCACTGTGGTATCGAGGATACCGAGTTGTTGTACATTCGTGATGTTGTGCGAGAATCGTGGGTAAAAATCAAGCTCCTTGTGGTCATTTAATGATTACTACGGTATTGTTTTTGCCAAGCTTGATTTGATCCTGAGATGATCGTGTGATGTCCGAGGTTGGTAAGTGATGCATGTGATGGTTACGAGGTAACCGGAACAGAATAAATGGTGCATGTAGTGTCATCATGTTGCATGCTAGTATCATCAGATTTATATGTTCATGCCATGATCATATATTGTCCTAGCGATATTATGTTCATATTGTTCATGCCATGTTATCCTGATGATCTCATGATAATCCCTGATTAACCTGTAATTGCCATACTGTTGTTTGTCTTGAATGCGTCTGGTTATTGTGAGCTTGCAAGTACATTCAATGTACTGACCTGGTGTGTCATGCGAGCTTGCAGGTCGTGCCTGGATTGCTTGCTTGTTTGGTGTTGTTCCTGTGTTCGCGAGCTAGGATAAGCATTCCAGCCAGAGTCCCTGCGGAGTGGAGTTCACCACCGTCGTCGTTGTTCCGCTGCTAGAAGTTCTTCCGCTGCTTCAAGTTGTTCTGCTGCTTGCATAGAGCAACTGAGGATGGCGTAGTGTTGCTGTGCCGATGTTATTGATTGTAATATCGGAGACCTTGTAATCATATTCGTGTTATAATAGAAAGCTGGGTTTTTGTATGCTAAGCAGTGCCGTATTCCAGAAGACTTTTCCTCGATCTCTGGCCTGGAATACGGGGCGTTCCGGTTTCTCTGAGCCGGGGTGCCACGGGCTTGGTATCAAAGCAGGTCTGGCTGTAGGATGTCCTAGCCCGCGCGAATGTTAGGAAGTTGTTGTATAGACCCCAGTTGGTTTTTCGCACTTGATTATTGCATTTGTTTGTCGCATAGCATGCATATAGATTATTATTTTGTCACTAACGATTAATGTTGTGAGTGTAGGTGGCATCATTTTTGGTCCACCGCCTGCACCCTCTTTCTTAGCATGTCTGCTCTTAGGTGTTCGGCGTTATCTCTATCCCAGCAGAGTGATGCCCTGGTCCCAAGAGTTCCAGACACCATTTGCAGGAGTTATGCTCAGGTATCGCGTATATTTTTCCGCCACCCACCCATATTATTTCGGTGATAGACTTGTTTCTATCCCGAATCATGCCATCCATCTCGTCCCTCTGGCAACCCTTACTGATCTTGGTTATCAGAAAAGGGCAATGCCAGCGAGCCTTGTTTTTCCACCGCTACCCTACCCCGTCATTCTATTCTTTAGACGTGTACGAATCCCTTTCGTACGCTTGATGATGATGTGGTCGTGGCTTTTGTGTCTCGCTACTTGATCGTCAAGTCCGTCGTCACCGGTGTATCCATCCAGATCCAGCCACTGTTCAGCCAGTGCTTGGTGTAGCTTCGGTTATGCGAACTCCTTCCACACATGGATATAATCTTCATGCACACCGCCACAACATATTAGACCATAATACCAGAGTTTCCGCGCGATTTGTGTGCTTAGGTGTGCATGAATATTATGGTGTGAGTAGTAGGAATATGTGATGATTGCTTGATTAATTATATTAGTAGTATGCTTGAGTGCTTTTGTTTTAGTCGTTTCTTTTGTTTCTTTCATTGGGCCTTCGCTATTACAAATTTTCCCCCTATTAAAGTTGCTCGTCAGCCGACACCGGACCCGAAGAGTCAGCAAGAAATGCATATATTTGGAAACTCAGCTAAACAGAATGGAATTGTCAGCAAACTAAAGTGAAACTGGAAATAGCTCATCTGAATACAAAAGAAATCCTGGATGGAATGTCAGTATAAAGTTTGCATTAACGTGCACTCCTCACAACAGTATGGAATTCTCAGCCGACTGCATTCAGATTGGGGGATATCTGATCATGTTACTAAGAGTCAAGTCTCCCACAGTGTGCACTCCTCATAGCAGAAATGATCAAATCAGCAAGAAGATAAATTGTGTGCCAGGTTGATAGAATATTATCAAAGGTATGGCCCAGATACAAGTTTAATTTTTCGTTGAGGATGATTTTGGAACCCGCTGTACCTGGAAGCAAGCAAAAATATGGCATGTACTCATAAAGGAGGATAGTCCTGCAAAACCCCGTTTCATACAAGAAATCAGTAACAAAAATATTAAGATGGTTATATATGTGGAAATCGGTCCGCATATCACAATAAGAAGCTTCTGGTGTAAGCAACCCAATCTTCCCTCGCAAGATACCCGAGAAGCTTCCAAGGAAAGATTCATCTATCTTCCTCAGTACGATACATGGATGATTTCCCGTACATGGTACTCTGCCTTCTTCAGTAGGCAACCAGAAAAGCTTCCGGCATAAGGTACTGAGTCTTTCCCCAGCAAAGTCTTTAAGCGGGTAAGCTTCTGAAGCACGATACCAGCCTTCTTTAGCAAGCTGTCTGATGAAAGTTTCAAGCACAAGCCAGCCAGTCTTCCTCAGTAAGACATTGGTACAAGGGAGTACGCTGTGAATTGACAGCATATGGCAGTGAATCCCAAGAATCAGATTCGCAACATTTTGGTCAGAAGCAAGAATCAGTCAGAATACACGTCTGTCTCGGGAATCAGATTCTCATATATATGCGGTGAGCATACCACCAAGATCTTACAAGTCACTCAGATGAGGATCTGACAACCACGTGAAGATGGTTAAGAGAAGAAAGCCAGTATACACAGCAGTGTGACAAAGGGATTATGAGGATTGACGACATCAATGAGCTCAATACAAGTACCTGTGAACCTGGAAAATGATCCTGATGAGCCCTTGTCCCCTTTTTCTCCAATGACGGCACCACGCCCGTGATCTAAGCTGTTTTTAGCTATCCGGGGTCGATGCCGATTTTTATTTCTCTCTTCAACGACTGTCACGAGTTTTGAGCTGCTTTTCGGCCGTCTCGTACAACTGTTGAGTTTCTTTTTGTGACAGTAGCCCTATAGCTGCCTTTTGGCTATTTTAGGGAGCTGCCACCTTCTTCTTATCAACCCGGTCTCATGTTCTGAGCTGCTTTACGGCCGTCCTGAGCCGTGGTTAAGTTATTTCAGTAATGTCCTAGATCTGAGTTGTAAAGACCGTTCTGGTGGCTACTGATTTATTTGTCGAGTTCTTGCAAAGGTTCGGATGATCATTTTCCTGCGGTTAGAACTTGAGGGGTGTTGAACCTGCCACTTAATGGGGTACCCTGTCAGAAAAATGAGGATAAGCTACGATTGCCGAAAAATTGCACCAAGAGTACCTATGGTGATACGAAGAAGCAATATGACCCAACTCTTTTAGCCAAGGATCCAGACCAAGAAAACAATAATGAAGGAGCAAGACCAGTGATGCAGGCGACAATCAAATATTTGGTACGGATCCGATACTCAAGACAGTGGAACCAGTTAAGATGATTCAGAAACTTCCACGATAAGCCAAAATCTGTCAGGGAAGCGGTTATGACCCAACTCACTGTTTGGAACCCGAAGGACCTGCATTTAGTGGAGAAACCCAATGCAAGGAGTTAGAGCTTGGGTGTCCACTAGAAAAATCTGATCACCACTTCATGAAAGATTATCAGTGTCGGATGACACACCCAGCGGAAATCACTCTTGGATTTGTGAGACCGACATATATTTCAGTCGTGAGAATCCATCACAGTCAGTTAAGTTAGCAGATCTAAAAGGAAATTGGAGCCTGTATAAGCATGAACAAGCAAGGTAAGATCTGTCAGAAAATGGATATATTAAAGCAAACCACCCCAGGGACAGTCAGATAAAAATTTAGTGGGAACAAAAATAAGAAAAAGAATACCCGAGTTGGAAACGGTTTCCTTAAGTCAGTACCTTCATACTTGTTCCCTGAGCAACCAAATCTCGAGGATGAGATTTCTTTAAGGGGGTAAGGTTTGTGACAGCCTGATTTTTGGCCCTTTCTTTTTCTTTTGTTTTTCTGAGGTTTTTGCTTGATTTTTCTTTTTCCGTGGCTTTGTGGTCTGGAAATTGAAGAAGATGCCCTCTTCTTTGTTTCCAGAGTGGCTTGTCATTCCCAAATCCTTCCCTAGACCCTGTCATTTTCATCCTAGCCCAAATCCCAATATTCTTTTTATTGGGAATATTCCTTTTCTATTAAAGGAATAACTCAAATTGCCCTAGGTTGTGAAGCAACCTTTATTTCCATCACTCCTAAAATTCCCAAATAATTCTCATAAATTGTTTGGGTCATATCTTTCTCAAATATGGCAAAATATTTAATTGTCATGTTTATCATCATGCTCAAATAATTCATTTCCTATTCTGCCCTAAATGGCACATTGTGAAGCAAGTGCTATTTTCCTTTTCCCAATTGACCTCAAACTCCTTGGACACCTTTTCCTGTCCATATCATTGCCACATGCCAAAATGCAACCTCATTTGCCTAGTAATTATTTAATTATGATTTTCCAAAGTTTCTATCCAGAAAGAAGCTTTGTGAAGGAGGTTCAAGCTAGGCATATCCAAATGAGTTGCCATTTTGCATGATCCCTCATATCATCATATCATAGCCCTCCACCATAGTAGAACTCATGTCATGCCTCCATGTGCGCTCATCTTCAATTCTTTGATTCTGTCCAAAATTTCAGTTTGTGAAGCAAGTATATTTTATCTTGCTCCATTATGGCTACCAATTTTTCTAGGCCTTGTATTATGCATATAACCTACTTCCACCCATTTTGGGCATGTTTCATCAAGCCATTTTTTCTCTAGAATTTTTGCAAGTTTTTTTCCAAAGGAGATGTTTGTGAAGCAAGTACCAGTTTGGCTAGGCCAATTGGTATGAGACATTTTGAGCATCTTCATAGGACCAAATGACTCTGCCTTGCCCAATTTGAACTCAAGTTGATGCTTCATCAGAGTGCATCATCCTAATCTAGTTTCTGGACCAGTTTATGTGGTTGTTAAGCAACTACATTAAATCTTGATCCTAATCCTCTCCAAGTTACCAGGGTGAAAGTCCTTCTTACCCTAGACCTACCAGACAACTCCATTGCTTCCAAACTCCTTCTTGTTGCTCAGCAGTTCTCATCCAAGTTTACTGCAATAAACTTCAGAGGTTAATTACCATTCAACCGGAGCTCTTTTCACCGAGCTACCACCATAGTTGAGACCTACCCTGGTAGGACTTACCACTATACAACAAGTTCCAACCCATCTCCCCCGCTACATGCCAGTGCACGCGGTGACCACGATAATGGCGTGCCTGCGCACGCGCTCTATGCGATGTGGCGTGTCCAGAGCACCGTTTGTGCTTTGGCACCGCTCCCTCTCGTCGTCTTAGCACTCGTGAGCATGTCCAGTGGCTGCATCTCGTCATCGCCGTTCCCCTGGACCCCTCTCCCCCTCCGTCCGCTTGCTCACCGACGCTCGTCGCCGCGTGACCACGGGCGAACAATGGCCATTTGGCTCTATTCGTCGCCGTCTTCTTCCTCCCCGTGTTCCGTGGGCTCCCTCTGCCCCGTGGGCTCCTCCCTGCGTCTCCCCGTCACCTTCCCCCGAGCTCGAGCGCGCGCACACACGTCCACGGTGCCGGCCACGCGTCCGCGGCGACGCCAGCGCGACACTCCCTCGCCCGGCTATAAATAGCCATCCCCGGCCTCGTTCGAGCTCACCACCAGCCTCGCCTCGCTCCTCTAGTCCTCCCTAGTGCCTTGCCTGAGCTAGAACCGCTCTTCTCGACCCCCATCGCCACCATGGCTGCCGCGGCCTCCCTCCTAAATTGGCTCGAGTCCGAGCCTCCCTCTCCCTCTTTCCACTTCCAATAGACAGCTCGGAGCATCCCGAACCTCCCCACATCTTCTCCTCCTCCTCGGGTGGCCTGGAGTGCCAAGTCCATCATCGCCCGTAGCCACCGTCCGCCGTCCTCGAAACTGCCCTCGCCTCGTTGCTCCTCGGTAGCCGTGCCCTACGCCATGAGATGCGCCGCTTCTTCCAGAGCACGCCGGTGTGCCGAGCTCCACGGGAGATGGCCAGAGTCGCCGGGACTCGCCGTCGAGGCGGCCGGCCTCGCCTCTGCCTCTCTCGAGCGCGGGAGGAAGAAGAAGGAATGAGGGAGGTGAGAGAGTCAACGGCGGGCCCCACCTGTAAGTGACCCAGGAGCCCGGCCCCGCCGCTCATGACGTGGATAATTGGAAGCGCCCCGGGTGAGTGCGTTTTCATTTGCCCGAAGGCGTATTTCCAGTTGTGCGCTTTCATCGAACGAAAGCGTACTTTTTTCTTTCATCAGCCCAAAATACGTTTTCCTGGCCTGAAAGGGTATTTCTAATTTTGCGCCTCTGCCTTATCCACTCAGGGACCCGGCTGTGAATACTATTTTTATAGAAAAGTCCCTGATCTTCTACAGCTCATAACTCCGCAACCGTAACTCCGTTTGAGGTGATTCCAAAGCCCACTTCTTCGTCTCGTCGAGCCCATTATGTTGGTACCATTTTCACTATGTGTTAATGTTCTGGAAATGACATTTTTGCCCTTGCACGTAAACAGCCCCTTTGGGAGAGAACTGTTTCCGGCAAATCTTTTCGCGGCTTCACCGCACTTCTTCCCGGTGCCTTCTTCACCCCCAGGCAAGCCACAATACCCACTTGCATGATAGTCATGCAGTAGCCATGGTTTTCAGCTTGAATATTTATTAAATGATTGCTTATTTAAAATATGTTTATCGTTGTTTCGGTAATGCTTCTGGGTTAGTGCTTACTTTCTTACTATGTTTTTATGCACCTTGTTATCAGGCCCTGCTAGTGCTAGTATTCCTTTCATATGCTTATGCTTGCTAGTAGTACATGTTGATGTTGGTGATGGTCTTTGGTGCATGACTGCCGTCTGTCCCGAGTACCGTTGTTATGCATGTTCCATTGCATCCAATTGGTTAAATGATTGCACGGTAGCATTGGTGATATGTCTTGCATGATATTTATTGTTGATGCTAGTGGTCATGCTAGCTTTCTATGAGTAGTGTTGTACTTGTGATATTCATGCTCGTCATTGTACTATGCTCAGTTGGATATGATTCATTGTGGATATGGTGGATAGTTATGTTGCACCCCGTGCTTATGTTGCTATCATGTTTATGCATTATTGCATCATGTTATTTTATCATGGCTCAGCATATTGCATTCAAGTTTAACCGGATTAAATTGAACTTGAACAACTGTTGGCTGAGTCATGGTGCCACCAAATCGAGCTGACCAGTGCAACCACACTTGCCTTATGGGGGGTCCTGACTGGTCTATAGTCGTGCCTCTCACCGGTGCCTCCAACTAGGGAAGGTTATGGGCCTACGTACCCTGATCAGGTAAGCAGACATAACCTTGTGTGCCCGTAGTTGGATGATAAGCGCTTTTGTCCCTGTTAGGGACGGACCACGACGGTGGTCGTTGTGTCTTTGGTAGACACGGGGCCACCCAGGACTAGCCCAATGGGGAGTGAGTCGGAGTGGCTGGGAGAGTGTCATGGCAGTAGATCGGTTTTGTCGGATCGCCGTTGGTCCACCCGAATGGGAGTGCGAGGCCATGGGTTCCGTGGTGTGGGTACAGTGTACTAACCTCTGCAGAGTGTATATTAAATCTATCGATAGCCGTGCCCGTGGATAAGGGCCCAGTTCGTAGTCGGTCCCACTGCGAGTCAACAGTATTAATAATAACTTGATTAATGACAACCCCGGTTCGACGATGAGATAAGTTGGTTGTGATCGCCAGAAAGATCACCGTGTAAGACCAAGTGTTGGTCATGGTTGTGATCGCCCGAAAGATCACCGTGGTATCGAGGATACCGAGTTGTTGTACATTCGTGATGTTGTGCGAGAATCGTGGGTAAAAATCAAGCTCCTTGTGGTCATTTAATGATTACTGCGGTATTGTGTATGCCAAGCTTGATTTTATCCTGAGATGATCGTGTGATGTCCGATGTTGGTAAGTGATGCATGTGATGGTTATGAGGTAACCCGAACAGAATAAATGGTGCATGTAGTGTCATCATGTTGCATGCTAGTATCATCAGATTTATATGTTCATGCCATGATCATATATTGTCCTAGCGATATTATGTTCATATTGTTCATGCCATGTTATCCTGATGATCTCATGATAATCCCTGATTAACCTGTATTTGCCATTCTGTCGTTTGTCTTGAATGCGTCTGATTATTGTGAGCTTGCAAGTACATTCAATGTACTGACCTGGCGTGTCATGCCAGCTTGCAGGTCATGCCTGGATTGCTTGCTTGTTTGGTGTTGTTCTTGTGTTCGCGAGTTAGGATAAGCGTTCCAGCCAGAGTCCCTGCGGAGTGGAGTTCACCACCGTCGTCGTTGTTCCGCTGCTAGAAGTTCTTCCGATGCTTCGAGTTGTTCTGCTGCTTGCATAGAGCAACTGAGGATGGCGTAGTGTCGCCGTGCCGATGTTATTCATTGTAATATCAGAGACCTTGTAATCATATTCGTGTTATAATAGAAAGCTGGGTTGTTCTATGCTAAGCAGTGTCGTATTCCAGAAGACTTCTCCTCGATCTCTGGGCTGGAATACGGGGAGTTCCGGTTTCTCTGAGCCGGGGTGCCACAGTTATATTATGGAATAAGCTTAGTTTGACGTTTCATTTCTTCATAACCCAAAAGCAAGGGAAATCAAGTAATCACAATTTTTGGACACGATTCGATCATGAAACAATTTGCATTTGATATTTACTAGCAAATATGCCCGTGCGTTGCAACGGGAGAAATAGAATCACACCTCTAATGGCTCAAGACCTCTGAGTCCGGCTCATATTTTCACAAGAGACCGCTTGGTTCCGACCCGTGCTATAGTACATGTATACTATTAGCACCCGGTGGTGTGTCTTTTCTTTAAGCAAAATCAAAATCTAACTGGACATGTTGTACTCTTTACTTTTATAGCGAACATGCTCCTACATTGTAGCGGTGCATGAATATCTAGTAAAAAAGATGTGTGTTGCAACGGGGACATACATCTCTCTCCCCCCCTTCGGTCATAACCTAGGTCCTCCATGCAACCATTTTGATGCTCTCGATCTCCTGGAGCTAGCACGTAGTGTTAGGGCTTGATGCAGGTACAGAAGAGATGAAGATAGAGATTATTGCTTCCTCCTAGTTCATTTCATACCATATACCTATAGGAAATTAGGTCAAAGCAACATCTGTTTTCTTTTGAAGAAGCATAATAAATGATGTGAAATCGTCTCAGGACTAATAGAGATGCACGTAGCTGCCGGCATGACGTCCTTTGATCACACAAAAGCAGGGTCGTCCATTCTCAAGATGAGGAACTCCTACAGAACACATGGGAGTGCCATCTATGGAGTTGCACACACTCCGGGATGCCTTTGTCACGCCCAAGATGCGACCCTATCCTAAAGGAACTCGAAGGTCCCACCAAGGATAGAAGCGCATCTTGAAGACGCTTTTGCAAGGTGGATATCATTACATCAACATTACATAATAGTGGGGATACATCCAAGACATACAATGTCACATGAATACAACAATACATCATACATGAAATCAATATCCGGCTACGGATGAAACAGAAACAGAAACTCAAACAATATCCACCCTGCTAGCCCAGGCTGCCGACCTGGAACCTATCCCCTGATCGAAGAAGAAGCAGAAGAAGAACTCCAAACCAAGTAAACACCGCTCTCGCGTCACAATCATCGCAAAACCTGTACCTGCAACTGTTGTTGTACTAATCTGTGAGCCACGAGGACTCAGCAATCCCATTACCATGGGTATCAAGACTAGCAAAGCTTAATGGGTAAGGAAGGGGTAAAGTGGTGAGGTTGCAGCAGCGGCTAAGCAAAGTATGGTGGCTAACTTACGAAAAACAAGAGCAAGAAGAGGAGCTTAGCAAGCGGTCGTCAACTAGGAATGATCAAGAAGTGATCCTGAACTCCTACTTACGTCAAACATAACCCAAAGACCGTGTTCTCCTCTCGAACAACCCCGAAAAGAGACAATCACGGTTACGCACGCGGTTGGTGTATTTTACAAGAGTTTACTTCAAGTTTACTACAACCGGATATTAACAAATTCTCATCTTCCACATAACCGCGGGCACGGCTTTTGAAAGATAATACCCTGAAGGGGTGTCCCAACTTAGCCCATGACAAGCTCTCGCGATCAACGAAGGATATTCCTTCTCCCGAAAAGACCCGATCAGTCTCGGAATCCCGGTTACAAGACATTTCGACAATGGTAAAACAAGACCAGCAAGACCGCCTGATGCGTCGACATCCCGATAGGAGCTGCACATATCTCGTTCTCAGGGCAACACCGGATAAGCTAAGCGTACATGTACCGACGTAACCCAAGTTGCCTAGGGATGGTCCCGCACGGTGCTCTAGTTCGGACCAACACTTAGACAAGCATTGGCCCGGGGGGGGCTAAAATAAAGATGACCCTCGAAAGAGCGACTCCCAAGGGAAAAGTAGGTGGTGGTGAGTCAAATGGTAAAACCAAGGTTGGGCCTTGATAGAGGAGTTTTATTCAAAGCGAACTGTCAAGGGGGTCCCAGAAATCACCCAACCGCGTTAGGGACGCAAAATCCGGGAACATAATACCGATATAACGGAAACTAGGGCGGCAAGAATGGAAAAAAACACCAGGCATAAGGCCGAGCCTTCCACCCTTTACCAAATATATAGATGCATTAATATATAAGAGATACTGTGATATCCCAACATAAACATAATCCAACATGGAGCAATCTTAATATTCACCTGCAACTAGCAATGCTAAAAGAGGGGCTGAGCAAAAGTGGTAACATAGCCAAACAACGGTTTGCTAAGAAAGGTGACAAAGGTTAAAGGTTCATGGCAATTTTGGAGGCTTGATAAGCAAGTGGTAGGTAACGCAGCAAAGCGATAGAGCGTAGCAACTAGCATAGCAATGATAGTAGTGAGATCCAAGGCGACGGTCATCTTGCCTGAAATCCCGCTAGGAAGAAGAACGAGTCCATGAAGAAGATGAAGCCACGAAGACGAACCAAGCGTAGTCGAACGAATCCTCATGATCGCAACAAAACGGGAACTATCAAGAGACGCACACAACATGGTAAACACACCACACATGAACAAGGCATGATGCTCAAACAAGTATGATGCATGTCCGGTTTAAAGAGGCATGGCATGGCAAGGTGCACAAACAATACTACAAATTAAGTGGAGCTCAATATGCAACGACTTGCATATTGACGAAACACCACATTCAAGTTATTTAGTTTGCTCTCGTTTAGGAACAAGACAAGATTAAATGTTGGTTAACATGGCAAGAGGTGAAGCATAATTAACAACCTATCTAGGCAAGTTTAAATGAGGCCGGAAATAACAAACAACAATTCCGGAAAATCCCCATATGCATAAATAGCAATTTAAAGGAAACAACAATTATAAACATTTTTAAATGTTGTTATCATGATGCGGATGACATATGCAAGTTTTATGCAATTTATGAAAATGTTGACATAAGCATGTTATGAAGCATTTCACCGTGGTGGAAGAAAGGAGTGCCACGGCAACGAATCCGAAAATGATGCCACGGCAACAGACCGGTTCCGGTAACTCGATTGAGATGCCGGTGCAAAAGAAGCGAGTGTGCGGATGTGCGGAACATGCTAGAGATGGTGGGGCGATCCCGATTACCGGGTTCCCACATGTCGGTGGCATGGCAAACAAGGAGTAACATGCAATGACAACTCGGAAACGGTGCAACCACGGGTATCTCATACATCACTCATGCATTCGTTCCCGGGCGTCGTATCGTCATTATACCTTTGAAGCGTGTATTTCCAGAGCGGATCGGGTTCAATGCAGTGTAGGGGAAGTAGACGTTCTAGGAATGGTCGTAGTGGAAGTAGTGGTACACGCTGACGGTAGTGGAAGTAGTGGTACACGTCTCGGAGAGAGACTTGACGAATCCGAGTAACTTGGGGTCGACGGTAGTCGTTCACGTTCATAGTCGCACAAGTTTCCGTAGATGTTCGGGGCTGTCGGTACAGGTATTTGGTGAATCCTGAAACGGTCTTGGCATCTTCGCATGTCGGGGTAATTGAGTTTCCGTGTAGTCGGTCTTGCCGGTCCCGGTCTCGGCAACCTAGTTGTACAAGAGCATCATCGGACTTGTCGAATCCGAACTCTTCGAGGGCCGTCGTGGTACTTGGCGCTTGCGGTCTTGACAGCTCGAAGGGGGTGCTTGGCGTCCTCTGTCTTGCGGGTCGTGGTACTTGGCATGGAGGTAACCATCGGGCTGCCGTTTGTTGGAAACGAGCTGCACCAGGGAAGATCAAAGAAGTGGCAGCAGCAACAGAGTTGGCCGAAGGGGACGGCTCAGGCAGGAGCTCCATAGCACAGCGATGAGGCCGACGGAGATGCAACAGGAGATGGGCGCGGAGGAGGCAAGAAGGCGCGGAGGCGACGGTCTTGGGGTGCAGGGGCGCGCGGGGTCTGCTGGCGGGGTCAGACGCGGAGGAAAGGAGCGCCTTGGCGCTAGCGAGCAGCCGGAGGCGCGCAACAGAGAAGGATGGCAGGGACAGGCGAGCTTGCGGCTGCCGGCGAGCTTGGCGAGGCCAAGGCGGCGAGGCAGGGCGCGACGACCATGGAGGTGGGGCGCAGCACGGCGGCGGCTGCAGGGCAGCGGTGCTGGCGACGGGGAGGTCTCGCGGCGCGGGTGAGGGCGCCATGGAAGGCGGCAGGAGCTGAGAACGGAGAAAAGGAAGGGAGGTCGGGCGATGTAGCGGATCGAGGCGGCGAGTGGGGGATGCGGTGGTGCTGGCAAGGGAGGCACGCCATGGGGATCGAGCGCGGGCGCTCCTCCTGGCGTTGGCTCTGTGTGGCGGCGCACAGGGAGAGATGGGGATCGATCGGGAGAGGAGGCCAGCGAGCAGGGGGATAAGGGGGGAGATCGGGCAGGCCTCTTGGGCCGGCTAGGTCAGGCCGCAGGTGGGCCTTAAGCGGGCTTTGTCTATGCACTTCTCCCCTCTCTCTCTCCTTCCTTTAAATCTCTTCCATGAACAAAAACGCAAAGAAAGAAGAGGAGAGGTAAGAAATGGGTGGACAAAGAATTTGGGCAAGGGGATAATTTTCCCAGAATGAGCTTGATCCCAGAAAAATGGAGTGGTCAAGATTGCAAGGATTAAATTCAAAGTCATTTGAATTTAATTCAAATGGTTTGAATAGGAAGTGGGCGATAGGGAGGTCCAAAAATGTTGAGGATTTAGGAGGAGCCTTGATAAGTGGGAAAAGAATTATGGGCAAGGTTAGAGAGCCAAAACTTGAAGAAGGAAAGGCCAAGGGATTTAGCATGCACGTGTGTTGTGGTAAATTCCAAATTAATGGAATATAATTTTTATAGCTCCCTAATAATATTGGGAGGATATGTTATAAAGAGAAATCACCATGTGAATTCCCTCAATTTAAATAGATCAACGATCTATGCAATTTATTTAGTTGAGTTTTAGTTGGTTTGAGAAATTGATGGCATGATGACATGATGCAATGCAAAAGATGCTATTAAGAAATGCAACCAACAAATAAAACACACGGCGAACACGAAACACTGGAAGGCTTCTGCAGCGTCGGTCTTGGGGCGTTACAACACTCCTCCACTAACAAGAGATCTCGTCCCGAGATCTTAGGACTGAGACGGAAGGGAAAAGGGATGAGATGAAATAAGAAAAAAAAAGAGAGGATGAACAAAGTCGAGAACACTCGAGTAGGAAAAGGGAACGACGAATATGACGAGAATCAAAGCTCCAAAACAAAAATGAATTCGAATCCACTCCGGTTAGAACAAGATAGAAGCGGAATAAGAATGAAAGAATTAGACAGCACTACGGTTGAACAAGGAAAGAGTTGGAACTGAGATTGACAGGATGGAACGATAGTTGACGAGAGGAACAGCACAATGCCTCCGGAAAACTTGAAAGAGTGGAATGAAAAGAACAGAGAAGAAAAAGACAACTTCTGCCACGCATGAATTAGGAAGCAACCTTGGAAGGAAGGATTGAACGGAGTTGTTGAGAAAAATCAACAACAAAAGAATTGCTTGTTGTGGACTTATGGATAACATCTCAAAAATTATGAGGCGATCTCCGACCACAAGCGGGAAAGATTGAATAGCTGAGAAGAACGAAGAAATGCAAAACTCCACTTCAAAAATATGGAGAATTAATTGCGCTTCGAGATGCAAGAAGAAAAGATATTTGAGCTCCTGCAACAAGAACTTATGAACTCTTGAAGAATGAATTAAATATTGATGAATCACCGTGAAGAACTCCGGTAACAAAAGGATGATGAGATAGAATTCAAGGATGGAAAGAATAAGATTAAGGCCTTGTGATCATTTAGATGGAGGTTCTGACGAGACGGCCGCGGAAGCTTTGAACTCCGGGATAGAAAAGAACAACTCAGAGCCGAGAGACTAATCATCATGAAAAAAAATCTCCGAAGGAAGGAATTGATCCACTTGATGGAAGCGGAATAAGAATTATGTTCTGCTTATCCTCCACCAATTAAATTGATGAGAAGCAATGGATTGCATACAACTTATTTACATTGGGAAAAGATTAAGGGGAGATATAGCGCAAAACTTGAGAAAATCTTCATGAACCACCGGTAGGACTGGAAAGAACGAATGAATTATATGTGGTAAGAACAGAAAAAGAATCTTGAACGAACCACCGTTAGAAATGAAAGTGAACGAAGAAAAGAGAAATAATCGCCGGGAAGAATTAGAGCAAGCACGAAGATACTTGAGGGAATTTAGAGACAAGAGAACGGATCTGAAAACTGAGAACAAAGAAATCTTCCGAAATGATGACCTTCGGATGATCGAGAGAGAAAGCAACTCCTGAAATACTCCGGATGGATGAAGAGAATTGCACGACTGGAAACAATTTGAGAGGATGGCATCGAGCTAGCACCGCGAATCTCCGGAAGAACGGACAAGATTTAGGGGAAACTCTACTTCGGTCTTCAAATGATGAGAATGACGACGAGAAACACCTTGAAGAAATTGTTGAAACACTCCGAAAGAATAAAAGATGTAAGATTGAACCGAACATAAAAGAATTTGGAAGCTATCTTGGAGAAGGCATCTGACTGATGAAATTCATACTTATGTCAAACTTCGAAAAGACTTTAAGACTAGCTCCTGGAAAATCAGAAGAGTCAGGTAAGATCCTGGGAAAGACCTGTGGGTTAGGGCCCCATTGAAAAGAAACACCGTTGAGAGAAATTGAAGAAGAGACGATGCACCGGAACGATTAAAAGATTTGAATGAGGTGACAACCTCGAAATAATTGAATGCAAACACGAATCTTCTGAGATGCCTTCATCACTCCGGAATGATAAAATGGCGAGAGGTGAACGAGCAAGGGGAAACACTTGAGTCGAGGAAAAGACTATGATCAACACCGAAAACTTGAATTGAAACCACCGGAAAGAAAATGCGATGAACAATGATGAACGAGACGAGACTTCACCGGTTGAGACATTTGAGAAAAAGATTGGAGAGGCTCCGCACAAATGAAATTTATGCTCGAATAGAGGCTCAGACTCCGGGAATAAAAGGGTGGAGGGCGGGAAAAAAACACAGGCAACTTGAATGGGAATCGACGAGTAACTTGAAGAGAAAAGCACCGGTTGAAATGATTGAGGAGAGAATGCAAAGGCTTCGCATGAGTAGGATGGATACTCAATTACGGACTCCAGTTCCGAGAAGAAGAAGGGTGGGCGGGTGGGAAAAAAAGAAGGACAACTCCAGACAACATTGTCTCTCTTCAAACGACGTTGCTTCCCCGTCCGAGAAAGAGTTGAGGATTGATCTTGCAAAAGATGACGAGGATCGAAACCACTCGAAGAGAAATGCGCCAGATTGAAAAGACGAAGGACAACACACGAAAACTAACCACGCAATCCTAAAGAAAAAATTTGAAGGGGAAGAGAAGTAAGTCGAAACACCTACGTCAAGATTTCTCACAAGAGCGACGAAGGGGCAGAGGAGTAAAAAGAAATCCCACTCTCCGATATAACTAGACTCCGAAATTTTTTTCTTCTAGACTCAACAACGGCCAAACTACACGATCAATCAAGGGGGCTCCTAGGGTCGGTCGAGGCTCTGATACCAACTTGTCACGCCCAAGATGCGACCCTATCCTAAAGGAACTCGAAGGTCCCACCAAGGATAGAAGCGCATCTTGAAGACGCTTTTGCAAGGTGGATATCATTACATCAACATTACATAATAGTGGGGATACATCCAAGACATACAATGTCACATGAATACAACAATACATCATACATGAGATCAACATCCGGCTACGGATGAAAAAGAAACAAAAACTCAAACAATATCCACCCTGCTAGCGCAGGCTGCCAACCTGGAACCTATCCCCTGATCGAAGAACAAGCAGAAGAAGAACTCCAAAACAAGTAAACACCGCTCTCGCGTCACAATCATCGCAAAACCTGTACCTGCAACTGTTGTTGTACTAATCTGTGAGCCACGAGGACTCAGCAATCCCATTACCATGGGTATCAAGACTAGCAAAGCTTAATGGGTAAGGAAGGGGTAAAGTGGTGAGGTTGCAGCAGCAGCTAAGCAAAGTATGGTGGCTAACTTACGAAAAACAAGAGCGAGAAGAGGAGCTTAGCAAGCGGTTATCAACTAGGAATGATCAAGAAGTGATACTGAACTCCTACTTACGTCAAACATAACCCAAAGACCGTGTTCTCCTCTCGAACAACCCCGAAAAGAGACAATCACGGTTACGCACGCGGTTGGTGTATTTTACAAGAGTTTACTTCAAGTTTACTACAACCGGATATTAACAAATTCCCATCTGCCACATAACCACGGGCACGGCTTTCGAAAGATAATACCCTGAAGGGGTGTCCCAACTTAGCCCATGATAAGCTCTCGCGATCAACGAAGGATATTCCTTCTCCGGAAAGACCCGATCAGTCTCGGAATCCCGGTTACACGACATTTCGACAATGGTAAAACAAGAACAGCAAGACCGCCCGATGCGCCGACATCCCGATAGGAGCTGCACATATCTCGTTCTCAAGGCAACACCGGATAAGCTAAGCGTACAGGTACTGACGTAACCCAAGTTGCTAAGGGATGGTCCCGCACGGTGCTCTAGTTCGGACCAACACTTAGACAAGCATTGGCCCGGGGGGGCTAAAATAAAGATGACCCTCGAGAGAGCGACTCCCGAGGGAAAAGTAGGTGGTGGTGAGTCAAATGGTAAAACCAAGGTTGGGCCTTGCTGGAGGAGTTTTATTCAAAGCGAACTCTCAAGGGGGTCCCATAAATCACCCAACCGCGTTAGGGACGCAAAATCCGGGAACATAATACCGATATGACGGAAACTAGGGCGGCAAGAGTGGAACAAAACACCAGGCATAAGGCCGAGCCTTCCACCCTTTACCAAATATATAGATGCATTAATAATATAAGAGATACTGTGATATCCCAACATAAACATAATCCAACATGGAGCAATCTTCATCTTCACCTGCAACTATCAACGCTAAAAGAGGGGCTGAGCAAAAGCGGTAACATAGCCAAACAACGGTTTTCTAGGAAGGGTTTCAAAGGTTAGAGGTTCGTGGCAATTTTGGAGGCTTGATAAGCAAGTGGTAGGTAACGCAGCAAAGCGATAGAGCGTAGCAACTAGCATAGCAATGATAGTAGTGAGATCCAAGGCGACGGTCATCTTGCCTAAAATCCCGCTAGGAAGAAGAACGAGTCCATGAAGAAGATGAAGCCACGAAGATGAACCAAGCGTAGTCGAACGAATCCTCACGATCGCAACAAAACGGGAACTATCAAGAGACGCACACAACATGGTAAACACACCACACATGAACAAGGCATGATGCTCAAACAAGTATGATGCATGTCCGGTTTAAAGAGGCATGGCATGGCAAGGTGCACAAACAATACTACAAATTAAGTGGAGCTCAATATGCAACGACTTGCATATTGACGAAACACCACATTCAAGTTATTTAGTTTGCTCTCATTTAGGAACAAGACAAGATTAAATGTTGGTTAACATGGCAAGAGGTGAAGCATAATTAACAACCTATCTAGGCAAGTTTAAATGAGGCCGGAAATAACAAACAACAATTCCGGAAAATCCCCATATGCATAAATAGCAATTTAAAGGAAACAACAATTATAAACATTTTTAAATGTTGTTATCATGATGCGGATGACATATGCAAGTTTTATGCAATTTATGAAAATGTTGACATAAGCATGTTATGAAGCATTTCACCGTGGTGGAAGAAAGGAGTGCCACGGCAACGAATCCGAAAATGATGCCACGGCAACAGACCGGTTCCGGTAACTCGATTGAGATGCCGGTGCAAAAGAAGCGAGTGTGCGGATGTGCGGAACATGCTAGAGATGGTGGGGCGATCCCGATTACCGGGTTCCCACATGTCGGTGGCATGGCAAACGAGGAGTAACGTGCAATGACAACTCGGAAACGGTGCAACCACGGGCATCTCATACATCACTCATGCATTCGTTCCCGGGCGTCGTATCATCATTATACCTTTGAAGCGTGTATTTCCGGAGCGGATCGGGTTCGATGCGGTGTAGGGGAAGTAGACGTTCTAGGAATGGTCGTAGTGGAAGTAGTGGTACACGCTGACGGTAGTGGAAGTAGTGGTACACGTCTCGGAGAGGGACTTGACGAATCCGAGTAACTTGGGGTCGACGGTAGTCGTTCACGTTCATAGTCGCACAAGTTTCCGTAGATGTTCGAGGCCATCGGTAGAGGTACTTGGTGAATCCCGAAACGGTCTTGGCGTCTTCGCGTGTTGGGGTACTTGGCGTTTCCGTGTAGTCGGTCTTGCCGGTCCCGGTCTCGGCAACCTAGTTGTACAAGAGCATCATCGGACTTGTCGAATCCGAACTCTTCGAGGGCCGTCGTGGTACTTGGCGCTTGTGGTCTTGACAGCTCGAAGGGGGTGCTTGGCGTCCTCTGTCTTGCGGGTCGTGGTACTTGGCGTGGAGGTAACCATCGGGCTGCCGTTTGTTGGAAACGAGCTGCACCAGGGAAGATCAAAGAAGTGCCAGCAGCAACAGAGTTGGCCGAAGGGGACGGCTCAGGCAGGAGCTCCATAGCACAGCGATGAGGCCGACGGAGATGCAACAGGAGATGGGCGCGGAGGAGGCAAGAAGGCGCGGAGGCGACGGTCTTGGGGTGCAGGGGCGCGCGGGGTCTGCTGGCGGGGTCAGACGCGGAGGAAAGGAGCGCCTTGGCGCTAGCGAGCAGCCGGAGGCGTGCAACAGAGAAGGATGGCAGGGACAGGGGAGCTCGCGCCTGCCGGCGAGCTTGGCGAGGCCAAGGTGGCGAGGCGGGGCGCGACGACCATGGAGGTGGGGCGCAGCACGGCGGCGGGACGGCGGCGGCTGCAGGGCAGCGGTGCTGGCGACGAGGAGGTCTCGCGGCGCGGGTGAGGGCGCCATGGGAGGCGGCTGGAGCTCCGAACAGAGAAGAGGAAGGGAGGTCGGGCGATGTAGCGGATCGAGGCGGCGAGTGGGGGATGCGGTGGTGCTGGCAAGGGAGGCACGCCATGGGGATCGAGCGCGGGCGCTCCTCCTGGCGTTGGCTCTGTGTGGCGGCGCACAGGGAGAGATGGGGATCGATCGGGAGAGGAGGCCAGCGAGCAGGGGGATAAGGGGGGAGATCGGGCAGGCCTCTTGGGCCGGCTAGGTCAGGCCGCAGGTGGGCCTTAAGCGGACTTCGTCTATGCACTGCTCCCCTGTCTCTCCTTCCTTCAAATCTCTTCCATGAACAAAAACGCAAAGAAATAATATTGGGAGGATATGTTATAAAGAGAAATCACCATGTGATTTCCCTCGATTTAAATAGATCAACGATCTATGCAATTTATTTAGTTGTGTTTTAGTTGGTTTGAGAAATTGATGGCATGATGACATGATGCAATGCAAAAGATGCTATGAAGAAATGCAACCAACAAATAAAACACACGGCGAACACGAAATAACTGGAAGGCTTCTGCAGCGTCGGTCTTGGGGCGTTACAGCCTTGGCTTAACCCCGAGGCCATTTCACATCCAGTTCGTCTCTTAGCAAAGTCCATTGTATGAAAATCATGTTCTTCGGCTCAAAAGAAAAACACATCACCTCGCCCGGCGCTACCATTCCACTTCTTCTCCCTCTCTGCCGCCTGCCTTCCAGTAGGCCATGCCGCATGCTTGACTTAATTAGCCGCTCCAACACATCCCAGGAGCATGCTTGGCTTAATTAGCCACTAACTTATTTGTCACACACCAACTGATTCCTGAAGTTTTAATTTCTTCGTTTCCCTATGATATGTAGGGCCAACACCTCACCCTCTGTTCGTTAATTCTTCAGGTGGCTGGTTGATTCTACGACAACTTGTATGCGTATATAAACCGGTGAGATTTTAAGCAAAAAAGTGAGGTGGGACTATTTTATAAGGCGGCGGGTCACATTTTTTAAAAAAAGGAGAAGCTAGGTGAGTTGGTTGTGCCTTTTGCAACAACTGTGAAGGTCGTGAGTTCGAACCTCACTTCAATCAAATAATTTTTTGCTGCTCTCCATGAGCTGCGTGCGGCCCAACTGTGCATGGACGGCCCACACAGATGACAGGTGTCCGACGAAATTTTCTGTACGTGAACTGCGGGTTGAATTAGGGCCGGCCCAGTCTGTCGGTTGTTTAGTACCACCTCACGTATAGCTTAAATATATAAAATTATTTAAGCGGGATGAAACCAAGAATATCACCTTGCTTTATTAGTAGGTATAGAAATGACCATGTTCATTGCGAAGTTCACAAGTATGGCTAAGATATTTTAAATTTTCAGCACTAACATTTAGCCTTTCTTGCAACCATTTAGTTTCCAAATACTTATGCCTCTTGCAAAATCTATCTTCCATGTTTGGTATGTACTTGCAAACTCTATGCACTCCACAAAAATCGACATGCTTATAGGAAACATTCTCATCATGACTAGTGCAATCATCATTAGTACTATGGATATTCAAAGAGTTCATACTAACAACATTGCAATCATGCTCATCATTCAAAGATTTAGTGCCAAACATTTTATAGACTTCTTCTTCTAGCACTTGAGCACAATTTCCTTTCCATCATTCTCACGAAAGATATTAAAAAGATCAAGCGTATGAGGAAAACTCAATTCCATTTTTTTTGTAGTTTTCTTTTATAAACTAAATTAGTGATAAGACAAGAAACAAAAAGATTCGATTGCAAGATCTAAAGATATACCTTCAAGCACTCACCTTCGCGGCAACAGCGCCAGAAAAGAGCTTGATGTCTACTACGCAACCTTCTTCTTGTAGACGTTGTTGGGCCTCCAAGTGCAGAGGTTTGTAGGACAGTAGCAAATTTCCCTAAGTGGATGACCTAAGGTTTATCAATCCGTGGGAGGTGTAGGATGAAGATGGTCTCTCTCAAGCAACCCTCCAACCAAATAGAAGAGTCTCTTGTGTCCCCAACACACCCAATACAATGGTAAATTGTATAGGTGCACTAGTTCGGTGAAGAGATGGTGATACAAGTGCAATATGGATGGTAGATATAGGATTTTGTAATCTGAAAATATAAAAACAGCAAGGTAGCAAGTGATAAAAGTGAGCGTAAACGGTATTGCAATGCTAGGAAACAAGGCCTAGGGTTCATACTTTCACTAGTGCAAGTTCTCTCAACAATAATAACATAGTTGGATCATATAACTATCCCTCAACATGCAACAAAGAGTCACTCCAAAGTCACTAATAGTGGAGAGCAAATGAAGCGATTATGGTAGGGTACGAAACCACCTCAAAGTTATCCTTTCTGATCGATCTATTCAAGAGTCCGTAGTAAAATAACATGAACCTATTCTTTCCGTTCGATCTATCATAGAGTTCGTACTAGAATAACACCTTAAGATACAAATCAACCAGAACCCTAATGTCACCTAGATACTCCAATGTCACCTCAAGTATCCGTGGGTATGATTATACGATATGCATCACACAATCTTAGATTCATCTATTCAAACCAACACAAAGTACTTCAAAGAGTGCCCCAAAGTTTCTACCGGATAGTCAAGACGAAAACGTGTGCAAACCCCTATGCATAAGTTCACGAGGTCACGGAACCCGCAAGTTGATCACCAAAACATACATCAAGTAGATCACGTGAATATCCCATTGTCACCACAGATAAGCACGGCAAGACATACATCAAGTGTTCTCAAATCCTTAAAGACTCAATCCGATAAGATAACTTCAAAGGGAAAACTCGATCCATTACAAGAGAGTAGACGGAGAGAAACATCATAAGATCCAACTATAATAGCAAAGCTCGCGATACATCAAGATCGTATCACCTCAAGAACACGAGAGAGAGAGAGAGAGATCAAACACATAGCTACGGGTACATACCCTCAGCCCCGAGGGTGAACTATTCCCTCCTCGTCATGTAGAGCACCGGGATGATGAAGATGGCCACCGGTGAGGGTTCCCCCCTCCGGCAGGGTGCCGGAACAGGGTCCCGATTGGTTTTTGGTGGCTACAGAGGCTTGCGGTAGCGGAACTCCCGATCTATTATGCTCTCCCGATGTTTTTAGGGTATATGGATATATATAGGCAAAATCAGTCGGTCAGGGGAGCCACGAGGGGCCCACGAGGGTGGGGGCATGCCCAGCGGGGCAGGCGCGCCTCCCTGCCTCGTGGCCACCTCGTTGCTTCCCTGACATACACTCCAAGTCTCCTGGATTGCTTCGGTTCCAAAAATAACTCTCCCGAAGGTTTCATTCCGTTTGGACTCCGTTTGATATTCCTTTTCTGCGAAACACTGAAATAGGCAAAAAAACATAAACTGGCACTGGGCTTTGGGTTAATAGGTTAGTCCCAAAAATAATATAAAAGTGTTTAATAAAACCCATAAACATCCAAAACAGATAATATAATAGCATGGGACAATCAAAAATTATAGATACGTTGGTGACGTATCAGGCGCCTTGAAGACTGCGACCCGAGTCCACCTAGTAAATGAGTCGCGCCTCCACGCCTCCCTCTTTTTATGGGGAAGGCGCGAGCCGCCTCTTTACCATGATGTGACGCATGCGTGCTGTCAGCGTTCTGGGAATGGGGGTCCCCAGACTTGCCTGCCTACGGCCCACGGTGTGGCTGAGCCAGCAGGCCCGTACGGCCCATCTTCATCGACAAGGCATTCAAGACCCTTGCGAGGGGCCAAGCCTCACGAGGCGGACGACATAAGACCTCCTCAGGAGCGGCCTCGCTAGGCAGGCTCACGAGGGGCGAAGAGATCAAGGCAAGGCAAACCTCGCGGGGTCCTCGTGACGTGAGCCATGACGATCGAGACTAGGCGGGCGCCAGGCGGGCGCCAGCGCTCACCGTCCTTGTTTCCTCTTTGGTGCCAAGGGGGCAAGCGTAGGCGCGGAGTACCGAGGCGTCAAGCAAAGTTTTCCATATCGGTGCAACGAGACCAAGACTAGCAGGATGGCAGGACGAAGGTCACCGTTGAGCCCAAGACAGCGTCATCTCTAGAGCCTTTTGCAGGCGAAGACCGCTTTTGTCAGGATAAGTTGTACTAGCTGTCCCCTTTCAAATTGGCCATTGTTGGCTCCCTTCCCTCTCAATATTTTGGGAGAGGACCAGGGCCTATATAAATAGGACTAGCCACCACAGTAGGAGGCATCTGATAGAGAGGCATCTCGACTAACCCCTAGCCACACACCAAGCACAAGAACACCTCAACCTCAGGAGGCTGTTCTTCCCCTTGTACTGTTCATCATCAGCCCAAGAGGCAATCCACCACCACCACACTGGAGTAGGGTATTACACCACAACGGTGGCCCGAACCAGTATAAATCTTGTGTCTTTGTGTTGCGAGTTCGTCGAGTTAGTCCGCGAGATCTTAGAGAGCTAGGGCGTGGATCGGTAGGGAGGAGATCTTCGCGCGCACCCCAGTGTTCGAACCTTAAGGGTTTTGCCGGAACCCGTGATCCGACATTTGGCGCGCCAGGTAGGGGTGCGCCGAAGCTTCCTTCCGTCGCTCCGGGCCCCGTTGCTCCATCGTCTCCATGGCGGACGCTCGCCGCGCTCGTGCTGAGCGCCGGGCTGCCCTCGCCGCACCCGTCGCTCAGACGGCTCCCGTCGGCGGGCCACATCGTCGTTCCCCGTCGCCTGCCGCCAACGCCGCCACCGACCCGGCGGGGAACGAGTAGCAAGCATCCTCACTGCACCCGTCGGTGCGGCGGGACGGCCGCACCGCCACTCCATCACTAACCCCAGCCGGTTCCTCGTCCCATGCACGTCACGCTCCCATGGACGCGCGGGCCGCGCTCCTCATGGTGAACGAGCTCCTGCGCTACTGCCCGGTCGACGACCTCTACGAGGACTGGCTCAACCGCGTCACCGAGCTCGTCTGCGCCGCAGGGGGCTCTCCGGCGCCGGTCCCCCTCTATGCCTTGCCCTTCGCCAGCCACGGGCGACATGGCTCACGGAGCGCCTCCACCACCTCCACATCAACACGGCGCCCTGACGCCAAGACGCGCGGCCCCACGACGCGACCCACCGCGCCCCGCACCTGCGCGTGAAGAGAGAAGCTGTCAAGAAGTCCCCCCGCCGCTTCTCGCACCACCATGCCAAGACCGGCTGCTGCGGCAAGACCGCGCGCCACCTGTAGCGGCAGGGCGCAGACCCCATCAAGACCAAGGTCCACACCCAAGGCGGGCCCCAGTGACCACAGCCGGCTGCCGCGCTTTCACCCCCGAGCTGCGTAGCGTCACCTGGCCGGGCAAGTTCAAGCCAGATCTGCCTCCTCGCTACGACGGCACCCCCGGCCCCGCGGAGTTCCTGCAGCTCTACGAGCTGAGCATCGAAGCGGCCAACGACGACAGAAAGTCATGGCGAACTGGTTTCCCATGGCTCTCAATGATGGCGCCCGCTCCTGGCTCCTGAACCTGCCACCAGGCTCAATCTCCTCCTGGGACGAGATGCGTGACCGCTTTGTCGCTAACTTCCAGGGAACTCGCGACCGCGCCGCGTCAAGCATCAACCGGGAGAGACTCTCCAGAAGTACATTCAGCGCTTCAACAAAGTCCGCCTCAAGATCCCCAAGGTGACGGACGAGGCCATCATCTATGCGTTCTCTGATGGTGTCCGTGACGTCAAGATGAAGGAAGAGCTCGCTATCCACGAGGAGTTGTGCACGTCCCTGGAGTTGTTCAACCTGGCGACCAAGTGCGCAAGAGCTGAGGAAGGGCGCCTCTCCCTCCTCGAGCTCCCGGCTGCAGACCCGGAGGAGAAGAAAGTCAAGGCCAAGGACGTGAAGCGCAAGGGAGCAGTCGTGCTCGCAGCAGAACCAGGCACCAAGCATGGCAGGGACCAACCAGAATCATTCAAGGGCAGCCGTCCATTGTGCGCCTTCCACAACCTGAACACCCACAACACCATTGACTGTCAAGAGCTCAGAGCCATTCGCGAAGGACGCTTCGGTCGGCGCCCTGAGCGCGGCGACCGGGGCTACGTCCGAGGAGGAGGACGTGGTGGCGGATGCTGGGACGACCATGGCCCGCGCCAGGAGTGGCGCGACCGGCCTCGTGAGGACTGCTGGCAGGATCAGCCTCGCGAGGGCGCCTGAGGGTTCAGCCTCGTGAGGATCATCCTCAAGGCAACGCTGGGCTCCCTCCGCTGCCGCCACCGCCAAGAAGGAATGACGAACACCATCAAGACGAGGGGGCTGGGGGCTTCCAGGAGCTGCGTGCTATCGCCTGCAACTTGGGCGGAGCCCAGGCCCCAGCCTTGTAGCGTAACTTCAAGTAGTTTGCTCGTGAAGTGAATGCAGTCCTCCCCAAGCTCGAGGCCACATGCCCGCTGAAATGGTCCCAATGCCCCATCACGTTAAACTTTTCTCAGATCAGCTCAAGTGCGCAGCTACCGCTGGCGCCCTCCCGATGCTTTGCTCCCCAGTCATCAGCAACGTGCAAGTTACCAAGACCTTCATCGACGGCGGCGCAGGGCTCAACGTCCTGTCCGTCGACACGTTCGACAACCTCCAAGTGCCATATGACTAGCTTCGGCCTACCAAGCCTTTCTCAGGAGTGACCGACGGTTCCACCACACCGATGGGGCAGGTCCGCCTCCCTGTCACCTTCGAAGAACGCAAGAACTACTGCACCGAGCTCATCGACTTCGACATCGCGCACATCCGTCTGCCGTACAATGCCATCCTCGGGTATCCAGCCCTAGCCAAGTTCATGGCGGTGACCCATCACGGCTACAATGTCCTCAAGATGCCGGGAAGCGGCGGGATCATCACGGTCCATGTGAAGAAAGAGATGCGGTGTGCTCCCTCGAGCGTGCCTTCCAAGCTGCAGCAATCGACGACCCCGACAGCAAGGGCGAGGGCCGTTCTGAGGTCACCCCCAAGACGAAGAAGCAGTTGCACCGTGCATGGCCTCAGGAAGGTGGCATCGCAGCTGGAGCCTCGTCAGGATCAGCGCCCGCTCCAGGCGCGCCTCCTTCCATCGCATAGGAAGGCGCGCCCGGCGCCCATCTCGGGCAGGGCTCAGGGGCTTTCTTCTGGAAGGCCTCAGACCTTGCCCACATCATGAGGGAGGCGCTTGGGCACCACTTGGAAGCGTGCTTCATGGCATGTTTCCCTCAGGAGGGCAGAGGGCAAGGATCACCCACCGTTCAGGAGTTCATCACCAAGACCACCCAAGAATTGCAAGACGCAAGGGCCATGCGCGGCGACCGCTGCTCATGAGGTGCAACTCCCCATCTAGGCGAGGATGCCGGGCTGCGCGTTTGCATCGACGTTCCAGGGCTCAAAGGGGCCGCTTCTCAGGAGCTTTTCTGGCCTTCGCGCATGGGATGCTGCGAGGGCCCACCGCATAGCTACGCTCACATGCCCTTTGGCCTGCCGAGCGTGTCGTCCGTCTACCAGCGCAACTTGCGGCGCATCCTGGCGGCTCAGGAGGCCAGGCACCATGCCGTCCTAACAGAGATGGAGACGGTCCTCAAGGAACTGATACGTCTCCGTCGTATCTATAATTTTTTATTGTTCCATGCCAATATTCTACAACTTTCATATACTTTTTGGCAACTTTTTATACTATTTTTGGGACTAACATATTGATCCAGTGCCCAGTGCCAGTTCCTGTTTGTTGCATGTTTTATGTTTCCAAGAAACCCCATATCAAACGGAGTCCAAACAGGATAAAAACGGACGGAGAATTATTTTGGAATATTTGTGAGTTTTGGGAAGTAAAATGAACGCGAGACGGTGCCCGAGGTGGCCACGAGGGTGGGGCCCACGCCCACTCCAGGCAGGCGCACCCCTAACCCTCGTGGGCCCCCCGTAAGGCGGTTGATGCCCTTCTTCGGCCGCAAGAAAGCTATTTTTTGGAAAAAGATCTGGGCGAAGGTTTCAATCCAATCGGAGTTACGAATCTCCATATATACACGAAACGGTGAAAGGGCAGCAGAACAGAATGCAGAAACAGAGAGAGACAGAGAGACAGATCCAATCTCGGAGGGGCTCTCGCCCCTCCCACGCCATGGAGACCATGGACCAGAGGGGAAACCCTTCTCCCATCTAGGGAGAAGGTCAAGGAAGAAGAAGAAGAAGGAGGGGGGCTCTCTCCCCCTCGCTTCCGGTGGCACCGGAACGCCGCCGGGGTCCATCATCATCACCGCGATCTTCACCAACACCTTCGCCATCTTCACCAACATCTCCATCACCTTCCCCCCTCTATCTACAGCGGTCCACTCTCCCGTAACCCGCTGTACCCTCTAATTGAACATGGTGCTTTATGCTTCATATTATTATTCAATGATGTGTTGCCATCCTATGATGTCTGAGTAGATTTTCTTTGTCCTATCGGTGGTTGATGAATTGCTATGATTGATTTAATTTGCTTGTGGTTATGTTGCTGTCCTTTGGTGCCCATCATATGAGCGCGCGCGTGGATCACACGTTAGGGTTAGTTGTATGTTGATAGGACTATGTATTGGAGGGCAAGAGTGACAGAAGCTTCAACCTAGCATAGAAATTGATGCATACGGGATTGAAGGGGGACCAATATAACTTAATGCCATGGTTGGGTTTTACCTTAATGAACGTTAGTAGTTGCGGATGCTTGCTAATAGTTACAATCATAAGTGCATAGAATTCCAAGTCAGTGATGACATGCTAGCAGTGGCCTCTCCCACATGATACTTGCTATCGGTCTAGTAAAGTAGTCAATTTCTTAGGGACAATTTCGCAACTCCTACCACCACTTTTCCACACTCGCTATATTTACTTTATTGCTTCTTTACTTACAACAGCCCCTTGTTTTTATTATGTGCTCTTTATTTTCTTGCAAACCTATCCAACAACACCTACAAAGTACTTCTAGTTTGATACTTGTTCCAGGTAAAGCGAATGTCAAGCATGCATAGAGTTGTATCGGTGGTCGATAGAACTTTAGGGAATATTTGTTCTACCTTTAGCTCCTTGTTGGGTTCGACACTCTTACTTATCGAAAACTGTTGCGATCCCCTATACTTGTGGGTTATCAGGAACCGCCTGGGCCCCCGAAGCCTCCTGAGGCTCAGGGCCCCGGTGGCTCGTGACGAGCAATCCTTCCACCGCGCACCTTCAGCTCCCCCAACTCTCCTTCGTCAACAGAACCAGGTGACATTTTCCAAGTTCATTTAGCTGGGAGCGCCCCTCGGGCTGCATCATTCCTAGGCCGCGTGGGTCCATCCCTGTGGCATGTATCCCTTTTTATGTCTTCAGCTTACCTTGTTGGGGGCGCCCATCGGGCTGCATCATCCCCAAGCCACTCGGCCCTGACCCAGTGGCATGTATCTCCCATGCATTTACTTCAGCCTGCTGCTCTCCATGCTTAATCTACCTATGGTTACCACCTGCTCGATCGTCGCCTCCCACAGGGCCTCCTCACGCCGGCACGACGCTGGTGCACGGGTCCGTCCCTGCCACGTCGATAAACCTGAGCGGTCGAGCTCTAGCTCACAGCACGCGTCACGCACGTCACCTCACCAGACCCTCAGTGCCTTCACTCCCTCGCGGAACAACCAGTGGTAGGCTGGCAACCATAACAGCAGATCGCGTTCTTCCTTGTGCTGGCTCGCAGGAATCTCACGAGGACAACATCAAGCGGCGCCGCGAGCTCCCACCTCTTCCATGTAATCTGCTTGCACGTTAAAAGGGGGGCTCCTGAGCATCGCGACTCAGGAGCTCTTACTGGCTCTCTAGCCCTCACCCCCTGGCCTTGACCACGGCACGTGGCCTGGCATACCAGCGGCGGTTGAGCTCGCTCAAGGGCCGGGACCTGAGGACGTAGAGTACAAAGGAGAGCGGCTGGACTCCCAAGAATCGCTGCTGCTGGAGCGGCCACGAGCGGGGCGCGCCTCATCCTGGCGCTCCCCCTCGGGGCAACACTCCAAGCGGCGACCCTCTGCATCAAAGACCTTGAAGAACAGCATGGAGGCGCCGTCATACTCGAAATGGATCATGAAGGCGCCCTCCGCACGACAAACCCGCGCGACCTCGCCCCAGTCGCGGGTCATGAAGATCTTGCCGGTGGAGACTGCTTCAACCTCTGCCCCGATCGCCGGAGCGTCGCAGTCGGCATGCTACAACCAGAGCTCAAGAGGCCCCCTCGGCAGCATCACGCCGGAGAAGAAGCGCGGGAAGCGGATCCAGGAGCTTGGGGGCATCGCCGCCCACAGCACAAGCTTGCATGAGGAGTCCGCGGCATGGACTCCAGGAGCGATGGCGCTCGTCGTCGCAGCGCGTCGACCCGGGCCACGGCGCCTGCGCCGGCGCTCGTTGCTCCTTCCTCCCGAGCCCCCGGCTTGGGCGTGCAAGGGCAGTGGATACCCAGGAGGAGGCCGCTCACACCAAGGCCTCGTCACCACCTGCATCACCGCGACGTCGTGGCGGTGGATCGACCTCTTCTTCGGTGGGAGCAGCGCTGGCACGTCAAGGGGAACCTTTCCCTTCTCCTCAGCTGAGAACCTTCGGATCGGCGCCATTGAAGTTTCTACTGGCAATGAAGCGGAGGAGGAAGAAGCAGGCAGAATGGGAAGAAGTGGGGGACGGGGGTTCCGCCCCCTCCCTCATTTATAGCAGAAGAAGGCCAACCGGCGGCCCCCACGATCACAGGTAATGATGGTTTTCCTTGCATGTCGCACGGACTTGTCAAGTCGGGCAGTTGCCGAGGCAGCGTGGGGAAGCGGAGACGCCCACGTCCAATCAACCGCCACGCATCAACCGAGGCCGCAGGCTTTTGGTGCCCGCGGCGCTCCGCGCTTGACCTTTAGCTTCGCCTCGAAGCCAAGACCGAGCGCGCCTTTGGCCCAGGGGCTACTGTCGGCGTTCTGGGAACGGGGGTCCCCAGACTTGCCTGCCTGCGGCCCACGACGTGGTTGAGCTAGCAGGCCCGTACAACTCATCTTCATCGACAAGGCATTCAAGACCCTCGCGAGGGGCCAAGCCTCGCGAGGCGGACGACACAAGACCTCTGAGGGAGTCCTGGATTAGGGGGTCCTCGGACAGCCGGACTATGTACTTTAGCCGGACTGTTGGACTATGATGATACAAGATTGAAGACTTCGTCCCATGTCCGGATGGGACTCTCCTTGGCGTGGAAGGCAAGCTTGGCAATACGGATATGTAGATCTCCTCCTTTGTAACCGAATCTATGTAACCCTAGCCCCCTCCGGTGCCGATATAAACCGGAGGGTTTAGTCCGTAGGACAACAACAATCATACCATAGGCTAGATTCTAGGGTTAAGCCTCTTCGATCTCATGGTAGATCAACTCTTGTAATACTCATATAATCAAGATCAATCAAGCAGGAAGTAGGGTATTACCTCCATCGAGAGGGACCGAACCTGGGTAAACATCGTGTCCCCCGCCTCCTGCTACCATCCGCCTTAGACGCACAGTTCGGGACCCCCTACCCGAGATCCGCTGGTTTTGACACCGACATTGGTGCTCTCGTTGAGAGTTCCACTGTGCCGTCACCTTAAGGCTCGATGGCTCGTCTCGTTGTCAAGGGCAACATCACTTCTGGGGGAGCCTTGGCTGTAGGCCAAACTCTCCGACTAGGCGGCTTCATCATGACCGCCCGTTCGACCGCTGCGCCGACGATGACTTCTCGGGTCATCAAAAACAGCCTCCACGTCGGCTCGGGATTCGCCGAGCAGATGGATCCGATGGAGCTCTCTTCCTTGAACAAGCTCTTGGATCGCATCACCGCCTTGGGAGTCGCTACGGACTATGATCGGATCGGGCTTAAACCCGACCAAAGGGAGATTAATTCTCCGCCGGTCACCCATCAGATAGCGGTGGTGGAGGAGCAATGCAGCGATTCTTCCTCTATCTTGAGGACAAACTATGTCCGGATTCCCGAGCTCTCCGAGCCGGATACCCGTTTGCGGGAGGACATGGCCCAAGCCTTGAGCTTAGAATCAGGCAGCGGGCCCGACCTATTGGGCAACATCCCGGAACCCGAACTTCCAAGCTCGGAAACTTCTCCGCCCCCAGGTCTTAGATCGGGTCAGGGTTCGGACCTAAATCTACCCACCCACCCAGATATAAGTGATCTTTCCCACATTAGACAAGAACCCCAAGAGACAGTACATCACTATTGGGCCAGATTCCTCCTTGTAATGAGCAAGGTTAAGGACTATCGCGAGGAAGACGCAATTTCATTCTTTTGCAAAAACTGCACGGACAAGGGAATCCTCAACGCCATAAGTCGCCGTGACATAGCACACTTCGCTGACTTGGCGGCCATAGTACAGAAGTACTGTGCGATGGAAAGTGCCTGGAAAACCCAAACAAAATTCTGGGATCCTTCGGCTCTCACTAAACCCCCCGTTCGAACTTAAAGGGTGTACTCTCGTAAGTCACCCGATCCAATTATAAAGAAACAAAAGCCCACCACAGGGCGTGGAACCGTATTGGAGGGATGGCTCAATGAGCCATGCAAAATTCACAGTACAGCGGATACCATAGCAACACATAGCCTTAGACCATGTTGGGTACTCCTGCAGGTGGCCAAGAGCGACGAGGATATCCTCATCAATAATGCAACAGAGCACCATCCCGTGGAAAATAATAATACAATATTGGCAGTCTTCGAGACCTTCGCCTCAAATAATAGGCGAAAGAGAGCACTCCGCAGCCTTTCCGAAGTCTGCCACGTGGCAGCAATAAATCCATGGAGCGATACGGCTATCACCTTCAATGCCAGTGACGAACCTAAATTCCGAATAGCCCGAGCACCAGCCATCTTGGTCCTTAGTCCAATTGTGGACGGCTTCCGGCTTACTAAAGTGCTCACGGACGGCGGCAACGGATTAAACCTCATCTATGAGGAGACTCTTCGAAAAATGGAAATAGACAAAAGCCACATTGAGCAAAGCAGCACGACCTTCAGAGGAATCATCCCTAGTCGGGAGGCACGATGCACTGGGAAAATCACACTAGATGTGGTATTCGGCACGCCGGAGAATTATAGGTCCGAAGAAATCACATTCCAAGTGGCCCCGTTCAATAGCGGATATCACGCCCTTCTAGGGCGGGAGGCATTCATGATCTTCCAAGCTATACCCCATTATGGGTACATGAAGCTCAAAATGCCCGAGCCCAATGGAATCATCACTCTAGCTAGTGGACATAGCACTCCGCGCCGAAAATAATACAGCCGCACTGGCCCTCGAGGTGTTATCCGAGGCCCTCGCGGCCGAAGAATTAACTACGCTACGCTCCATAGTGGATAGGGACGACATGATACTCGACAAAAGATCCAAGTCCACCTCTTTCAAACCAGCGGATGAAATAGTTAAATTCCAAGTCCATCCAACAGACCCTACAAAAACAACATCCATCGGGGCACAGTTAAACCCCACATTAGACGCCGCGCTACGGGAATTCTTGCGCACGAATTGGGACATCTTCGCCTGGCATCCTTCAGATATGCCAGGATCCCACGCAGGCTGGCCGAGCATAGCCTTAACATCCTTAAGGGATTCAAGCCGGTCAAGCAAACTCTTCGGCGCTTCTCCGAGCCTAAGCGACAAGCCATGGGAGAGGAGCTAGCTAAGTTACTGGAGGCCGGATTCATCCGAGAAATAAAACATCCGGACTGGCTAGCAAACCTAGTGATGGTACCAAAGAAGGACAAATCCTGGCGCCTATGCATTGACTTCAAGGACCTTAACAAGGCTTGCCCAAAGGATCCCTTCCCCCTCGCCCGCATCGATCAAATTATCGATGCTACCGCAGGACACGACTCATTGTGTTTCCTCGACGCATACTCCGGATACCATCAAATTAAGATGGCGGAGTCCGATCAAGCCGCAACGGCATTTGTCACTCCATACGGCCCCTTCTTTTTTAACACGATGCCTTTCGGGCTCAAAAACGCCGGTGCAACCTATCAACGCATGATTCAGACATGTTTGGAGACACATATTGGCAAAACAGTGGAGGCATACGCAGACGATGTGGTCATTAAAACCAGACACGTCGAATCCTTAATAGACGACTTGAGGCTCATGTTCGACAATCTCCGAACATACGACATCAAGCTCAATCCGGAAAAATGCGTTTTCGGCGTGCCCGCCGGAAAACTCTTGGGCTTCATAGTCTCCAGCAGAGGAATCGAAGCAAATCCGGCTAAAATCCAAGCTCTGTCACAGTTAGCTATCCCAACAAACCTCAAGCAAATCCAGAAACTAACTGGATGCGTGGCTGCCTTAAGCCGCTTTATCTCCCGATTAGGAGAAAAGGCACTACCCCTTTATCGCCTTCTTCGGCGCACCGAACACTTCGAGTGGATGGATGCGGCCAGGGCCGGATTGGAAGAAATAAAATCCATCCTGGCCACCAACCCAATCTTGGCCGCGCCAAATGTCAGCGAACCAATGCTATTATATATAGCGGCAACTCACCAAGTTGTAAGCGCAGTGCTCGTCGTGGAACGAGAGACGGACGGACATAAGTTCCCACTTCAAAAGCCGGCATACTATGTATCCACTATCCTCACTCCATGCAAATCATGGTACCCACATTATCAAAAGATAGCATACGCAGTCTTCATGGCATCCCGAAAACTACGACACTACTTTCAAGAGTGTTCAATCACGGTGGCCTCTGAAGTACCACTCAACGACATAATAAACAACCGCGACGCCACGGGCCGTATTGCTAAATGGGCTATTGAGCTCCTCCCGTTCGACATAATATACAAACCACGGCGAGCCATTAAGTCACAAGTACTGGCTGATTTTGTCGTTGAATGGAAAGAAGCCGAACTCCCTAAAGAGTACGGCGTGTACTCCAATTGGATCATGCACTTTGACGGATCTAAAATGCCGGCAGGTCTGGGGGCTGGTGTCGCCCTGACATCCCCCACCGGAGATACAGTCCAGTACGTACTCCAAATACTATACACAGACTCCAACAACGTAGTAGAATACGAGGCCCTGTTACACAGTCTCCGGATGGCAGTCTCCATGGGCATTCAACGCCAAGAGGTGCGTGGGGATTCGAACCTCGCAATATCTCAAATAAATGGAGACTTCGACGCCAAGGATCCAAAAATGGCGGCTTATCGCAACACCGTCCTCAAAATGTCAGCTTGGTTCGAGGGGCTTGAATTCCACCATGTGGTCCGGGAAAACAATCAGGCGGCGGATATCCTTGCCCGCATCGGCGCTAAGCGCGACCCGGTCCCACCTAATATCCTGTTGGAAAGGCTGTTTAAGCCATCCGTGGTATGGGAAGGAGAGGCCGGTAACAATAGTCCGGACCCGGTCACAACACCAAATGCCGAACACTCTGACATAATCGGAGGCTCTGCCACCGAAATAACACCTTTCGCCCACGTAATTATGGTTGTCATCGCCCCGTGGACAGAACCATTCCTGGCCTACCTAACTAGGCAGGAACTACCCGAGGACCCAAACGAGGCACGCTGCATTGTGCGGCGGTCTAAAGCCTACAAGGTCCACGAGGGACAGCTTTATAAGAAAAGCGCTACCGGAGTCCTTCAAAGGTGCATCTCCGAAGAGGAAGGGCGGCAACTTTTGGCAGAAATTCATGCTGGACTTCGCGGCCACCACGCCGCAGCTCGGGCCCTTGTAAGCAAGGCCTTTCGTACAGGTTTCTACTGGCCGACGGCCCGAGCCGACGCACAGGACCTCGTTTAACGTTGCGTCGGTTGCCTGCTTTTTGCAAACCAAAGCCATATGCCGCCTAAAGCTCTCCAAACAATCCCCATTACTTGGCCCTTCGCGGTCTGGGGGCTTGACATGGTCGGACCCCTCAAAGGGGGAAGCCATAAGAAAAAATACTTATTGGTCATGGTGGATAAATTCACCAACTGGATAGAAGCCAAACCAGTTAAAACGGCCGAATCCGGACCAGTGATAGACTTCATATCCGGGGTTGTACACCATTACGGCGTCCCCCACAGCATCATCACCAATAACGGCTCGAACTTTACAGCCGATGAGGTAAAACTTTGGTGCAGCAACATGGGCATTAAGCTCGATTATGCTTCTGTCTATCACCCGCAAACTAACGGTCAAGTCGAGCGAGCAAACGGTCTTATCATGAGCGACATTAAACCTAGATTAGTGTGATCCTTGAAGGAATCCGATACACACTGGGTAGAGGAGCTCGACTCCGTACTATGGGGGCTGCGGACCACGCCGAATCGCACTCCCGGATACACACCGTTTTTTATGGTGTATGGCGCAGAGGCAGTACTGCCCTGCGACATAATTCATGACTCACCTCGAGTGCGCATGTATGAAGAGAAAGAGGCCGAGCTTGATCGGCAGGACAGTTTGGACGCCCTGGAGGAGGAGCGTGACGTGGCAAAAGCCCGTTCCGCATTCTATCAGCAACAGGCTCGAAGGTACCAAAGCAGGGA
Source organism: Triticum aestivum (assembly GCF_018294505.1). Classification (NCBI taxonomy): domain Eukaryota; kingdom Viridiplantae; phylum Streptophyta; class Magnoliopsida; order Poales; family Poaceae; genus Triticum; species Triticum aestivum. The sequence goes on along the minus strand of NC_057796.1, from coordinate 273,937,617 downwards.
AGTACAGGCCAAAACATATAACGTTGGCGAACTCGTTCTACGCCTACCGGAGAAGAAAAAGAACACGCTCAAGTCCAAATGGGAGGGTCCCTTCATTATTGACCAAGTTCTGACCGGGGGAGCGCACCGTCTGCGGGATGCATCGGACAATCGACTCGAGCCAAACCCATGGAACGCAGCCAGACTCTGAAGGTTCTACGCCTAGTGTCGGACTCTATGTTCGTCTCCTTACCTCCGTCAATTTTTTGTATGCCCGTTATCTGTCTTTTATTTCTTTCTTTCTTCCCTTTTTCTTCAAGGCCTTAAAAGGCTAAATTGTGCCGTGACTACACAATCTTGACGCGCTAGCCACGCTCATTATACCTGGGGGCTTCTTATACATAAGCTTAATATAACTATTTTCCGGGCTTTATGCCCCACACATGTGTTATTCTTCCACATGTACCTTTTTTCGCCATTATATGCATCGATATGACTTAAGTTTTGGCCAAGCTGGGCTGCCTGGCTCTTGTGTTTATGCCCTACGTTCCCGTTAATTCGGCTAGGGCATAAGTGGAGCACCTCTGCGATTGTTATTGCCGGGTCAGCCGGATGTGTACCTCAGACTGGGTGAAGCCAAAAGCTAGCGTTCTTAAGGGAATACTCGGTCGGTGAACAAAAGATGACCTTTATTTATTGTAATACATGCCCCCAGATGTTTATATCCCGCGTCTCTCTTTGCAGCTCGGACATGCACATTAGGGCATGCATACCCAGGGAAAGGAACCCTTAACGGAACTATTCTCCCTGGAAGATGTTTCTTACTATCCATGTAATATAACATAGCTAGTTGGGTACTTGTCTGTTTAAGCACTTATGACCCCTACGCCTGGTTTCCACGCGCACCCTTTTTTTTCATAACTGAGCAGGTATTCGGATACACTCCGGACTGTCAGGTCCAGAGGTCGAAGCGAAAAGGTCCACCATGACAAATGATTTACAATCCGGCTAGGGACAATACATGTCACTTGAAATACACAGTCACATAGACTGACTAAATTCTTCTTCTATACCATCCAACAGGCTGTCTAGCCTACAATCTTGTTGGGAATACTTTGCGGCTAATTCTACTTGGTCATACACCAAACTAACGGGGATCTCTTTCCCATCGGGCCCCACAGGTCCGACCTCGGCCATGTGGTTCGGGTCAGCCTTGGTATATCGTGTCTTCACCATGGCCTAGGCTTGCCTTGCACCTTGTCGGCAGGCTGATATCTTCCATAATCGGAAGCGCCGCCGCGCTCCCTGGAGCTTTTTGACAAGCTCTCTCATGCCTCCTGGCAGGGAGGCGGATGGCCCCAAGGCTTGGGCAATGCCCTGCATCACCTATCGTACTTGTTCGTGCAGTTGTGAGAGCTCTGGCAGAAGATCGCTGTCGGAGTAATGGGCCACGGGTAGGCTAACCCGAAGCCCAGAACCTTTCAAGACATCGGGGCTGACTGCGCCCCTCAAGACACCAAGATGAAGAGCCGTCTTCTGGAGGCCGGCTGGAGGAACAGTCGGCTGCCCATAAACGGCCAAGTCCTGAAGGCAAGGCCAAGACAAGCCGACTCCTATCTGGCGGCTTCTAGAGAAGCCGGCCCCGAGGAGTCGGCCCATGGCACGAGCGATGCCCGTGCCCTCATCAAGGGGGACGGGACAGGGAATGGCTACAGTGTAGCCCATTCCCCCTACCATGGGCAGGCGTGGCCACAGTGCGCCGTACCGGCGGAGATCTCCGCCCGGCGCAGCACTGTTGCCACTCCGTCCCTGACATCATGACCAGCAGGCGGAGTCCTGCTCCCACGACGGCCTGTCGGTACGGCCCCCGGGCGACGGGCCCCACCAGTCGGTGAGAGCCTGGAAGACAGCAAGAGCCCTACTAGTCGGACCCAATGGAGGTCGGCCCCTACCAGTCGGCCTGCCCCCTCCTCGGGACCCACGCGCCATTAACCAGACGAGACACGGAGTGGCTACAGTAATCGCCCGCCAGCGGCGGCGCTGTAGCCACGACCCCCTGACCAAGCCTGCGTCATTAGAGACACGGCTACAATGATCAGCAGCCGACAAGACCCGAGAGCGGTAGAGACGGCCTGCCAGCCCTGTACCCAACCAGTCGGCGGGGCCCACCGGGCGGCGGGCCCCAGCAGTCGGCGGAGAAGCCGGCGGCCAAAGAGACTGACGGCCGGGCCCTACGCTCGGCCGGATTACCATTGTACCCCTGGGGGTAGGCCTATATAAACCCCCCAGGGCACCCATGGAAAGGGTTCCCCAACCTGTTAGAACTAGACCAGACCATAGAGGAAGGAGAGAGCTAGCCTTGCCTTCTCCTACCTTTAGCATATAGCTCAAGGAGCACCTTTGTACTCACTTGTGCCTTAGTAATCATGCGGAGACCCCGCAGAGCAGGACTAGGGGTGTTATCTCCTAGGAGAGCCCCGAACCTGGGTAAAGTACGCCGGCGTTCGTGTCTACGCCTCATCCCGCTTCCGGGCACTGGCGACGTTATACTCGCTTCGACCATGATAAGCCATCCATTGGCATATGTCGCACCCAACCCCCGACATTTGGCGCCCACCATGGGGCGAGGTGCACCGTCGTCCGGAGACCTGTTCTGGACGGGAACCCTTTTCCTCCCTGGCGAGCGCAGCCAGCCCGGCACGCCAGACGGAGTCTGCGCTGACGCGCTGCATGGCGCGGAAGTCGCCTGCGTGGCCAGTTGCCTCGCCGATCTCGTTGGCGAGGTCCGCCTCTCCGACAAGCCCGTGTCTGACGCGGGCACAGATGGCCCCGAGAGCCTCCTCGCGGGCCTCCTCGATCAGCTCCATGTCACTAGCGAGCCAGCTGTGGACCTGGAGTCCGTAGGCTCCACCGACCCAATGTTGGTTGACTCCAACACTGCGTCACTTGACACGTTCCCCACCAACGTGGTAGTCTACAACGAGCCACTCCCTCAAGCGGAGAGCGGCGGAAGCACCGTCACGGAGGTGCTTGTCATCGGTCACGGGGAGCGCTCTGGCGGAGGTGCTCATGACCCGCTTGACGCGGCACTACAAGACCTGATGGCGCCCATCCCAGAAGACGCCAACGCCGAGACGCTAGAGGCACGCCGCCTCTAGCTCGTCGAAGGCGCCAAGAAGCTAGCCAGCATGAGATGCCTGTCGGAAGCCTATCAGCGCGAGATGGACCGCGCTGTGGGCAGCACGCCGGCTCCGGCTGGACCCAACCGCCTTGGCACGGTCCAGCAGCGCGGCTTGGCCATCGCCAACCTGTTCGAGGCAGATCGCCCCGTCTACGCCATGCATGCGGAAAACATCCGGGCTGCCCAGGCAGCAGCAGAAGAGCTGGACAAGTTCGAGGGCGAAGAACGTCGCCAGATGGCGGAGCGCGTCCAGCGGCTCCTCAACGCGGCTGCCGAGCAGCACGAGGCCGGCTGCCGCACTGAGGCGCCACACCGGCAAAACGACGACCTGCCTCCCCGCCGAGATCAAGGCGCGACATCACGGACGCCGACTGGTGGCGTCCGCGGAAGAAGAGACAAGGAGCCGGCTGCCAGCCGTAGTCGGACTCGCATCACCATAGAGCGCGACCAACATGGCCGCCCAAGAGCAGTGGAACGACGGGACGACTGTTCACCTCCACCCCCTCGCAGGGAAAGGCGCGTCTCCCCGCCGCCTGTGGATCACCCGACACTCGGCGACCGCCTTGGCCGCCAAGAGGGAGTCGGAGAGAACGATGCCCGCCACCGGATCGACCATCTCCATCGGTCCCTGGCGCTAGAAGAGGAAGATGAGTTGGGTCCGCCGTGTTTTGCCCCCGCATTCGAGATGAGCCTTTCCCCAAAGGGTTCACGCTCCCAGGAGACACGCCCAAATACACCGGCTCCGTGAAGCCGGAGGACTGGCTGGTCGACTACTCCACGGCCGTCAGCATAGCAAACGGCAACAAGCGCGTTGCCGTGAAGTACGTTCCGCTCATGCTCCAGGGCACGGCCCGGACATGGCTGAACAGTCTGGAGCCCCGCAGCATCAACAGCTGGGTCGACTTCACCGACGCCTTCGTACGCAACTTCACCAGCACGTACAAGCGGCCGCCCAAACCTCGCCAGCTCTCCTTGTGCATGCAAGGCCCCAACGAGTCGACTCGCGACTACCTCACGCGCTGGGCCGAGCTCCGCAACTCTTGCGAAGGCGTGCACGAGGTGCAGGCCATCGAGTACTTCACCGCCGGGTGCCGAGAGGGCACCCTCCTCAAGCACCGACTCCTCTGCGATGAGCCGGCGACCCTCGACGAGCTGCTGATCATAGCAGACAAGTATGCCACGGCCGACTCCTCCATGAAGGCAGAGATCCAAGTTGACGCCTCTGGCAAGGCGGCCCCCCAAGCTCCTCGGACTTCGGCTGGCGAGACCAGTCGGCGTCAGCAGCAGAATGACCACAAGCGCAAGGCCACGCAGCCGGCTTCTACCAGCCGGCAGGTAGCAACAGTCGAAGACCAGCAGCCGGAAGGGCAGCCTCCGTCCAAACGCCAGAAGGGCGGCAAGACCAATTGGCTGCCGGCTTTCTCATATGAGCAGACTCTGGATGCACCCTGCAAATTCCATAGTGGTGCGAAGCCGTCCAACCACACCACTCGAAAGTGCCATTGGCTCACCAGGATCGCCAAGGGAGACGGCCTCCTGCCTCCCCCGCCTGCTGGGCAGCCGCCTCCTCCTCCGCCCCAGTAGCCGGCGGTCAGACCAGTCGGAGCCATACAAGACGAGTATCCAGAAGAGCACGGGGCTAATGTCGTGTTCACCAGCGTGGCCGATGACCGACGCAGCAGGCGGCTGCAGCAACAAGAAGTGAATGCGGTAGCATCAGAGACCCCAGAGTTCATGCATTGGTCCAAGAAGCCCATCAGCTGGAGCAGAGCCGACCACCCGGAAGTGATGCCCAACCCCGGCTCCTATGCTCTGGTTCTGGATGCCACCTTTGCCATAGATAGGCGAGCTGCTCGCTTCTCCCGAGTTCTGATAGATGGTGGCAGCAGCATCAACATCCTATACAAAGATACCATGGAGAAGTTAGGAATCAAACAAAGGCAGCTTCAGTCCAGCCGGACCGTATTCCATGGCATAGTTCCTGGCCTTTCCTGCTCACCAATCGTCAAGATCCAGATAGACGTCCTCTTTGGAGACAAGGATCATTTCCGCCGAGAGCCAGTCTGGTTTGAGGTGGTGGACCTTGACCCATACCATGCACTACTTGGCCGGCCTGCTCTGGCCAAGTTCATGGCGGTCCCCCACTATGCCTACCTCAAGATGAAGATGCCGAGTTCCAAGGGAATCCTGACCATAGTTGGCGACTACAGGAAGTCATCCGCCTGCGCAGCTGAGAGCAGTCGGTTGGCTGAGTCCCTTGTGATCGCAGCTGAGAAGCGGCTCCTTGACCGGGTTGTGGCGATGGCAGGCAAGCGGCCGGAGATGTCGCCCAATCCCAAGGAGTTAGAAGCTGAAGGCTCGTTCAAGCCGGCCAAAGAAACAAAGAAGATACCCTTGGACCCAGAGCACCCGAAGAGGTATGCTATCGTAGGTGCAAACCTCGACAGCAAATAGGAAGGCGAGCTCGTTGATTTCCTCCGTGAGAATCGGGACATCTTTGCATGGTCCCCTAAAGACATGCCGGGTGTTCCGACGGATTTCACCGAGCACAAGTTACATGTCCGATCTGATGCCAAGCCAGTCAGGCAGCCCTTGCGCCGCCTGTCAGAAGAGAAGAGAAGAGTCGTTGGAGAAGAGATAGCCCGGCTGCTGGCAGCCGGCTTCATCATGGAGGTGTTCTTTCCAGAGTGGCTGGCCAACCCGGTCCTTGTGCTGAAGAAAAACAAGCAGTGGCGTATGTGTATTGATTACACCAGCCTCCACAAAGCATGCTCCAAGGACCCGTTCGCTTTGCCGAGAATCGACCAAGTGATAGACTCCACAGCCGGATGCGAGCTGTTGAGTTTCTTGGATGCATCTTCAGGATATCACCAGATCAAGCTGAACCCGGCCGACAGACTGAAGACCTCCTTCATCACACCATTTGGAGCCTTCTGCTACTTGACCATGACGTTCGGCTTGAGGAATGTCGGCGCCACGTTTCAACGTTGCATGCAGAAGTACCTCCTCAGGCAACTCGGCAGAAACGCCCACGTTTACGTGGACGATGTAGTGGTGAAGACGGAGAAGCGTGGAACGCTGCTAGGAGACCTCAAGGAGATCTTTGAGAACCTACGCCGGTTCCAGATCAAGCTCAACCCAGAGAAATGCATCTTCGGAGTACCAGCAGGCCAGCTTCTTGGATTCCTGGTCTCAGAACGCGGCATAGAGTCCAACCCTGTGAAGATCAAGGCCATCGAGAGAATGGAAGTACCCACCCAACTGCTGGATGTGCAAAAGTTCACTGGCTGTTTGGCATCCATCAGCCGATTCATCAGTCGGCTGGGCGAGAAGGCTCTTCCCCTGTACCAGCTCATGAAGAAGACCACTTTTTTCAAGTGGAACGACAAGGCAGACGAAGCTTTTCTCCAACTCAAGAAGATGTTGACTACTCCGCCTGTCCTGGCGGCTCCGACTCCTAAGGAGCCCATGCTCCTCTACATCGCCGCCACTAGCCGAGTGGTCAACATAGTCATCGTGGTAGAGCGCGAGGAGGAAGGCAATGCACTACCAGTCCAGAGACCGGTATATTATTTGAGTGAAGTGTTGTCGGCCTCCAAGCAAAACTACCCCCACTACCAGAAGATGTGCTACGGCGTGCACTTTGCCGCCAAGAAATTGAAGCCGTATTTTCAAGAGCACCCAATCACTGTGGTCTGCACAGCTCCGCTGGTCGAGACCATTGGAAGCCGAGATGCTTCGGGTCGAGTGGCCAAATGGGCCATAGATTTGGCCCCCTACACCATCTACTACCAGCCTTGCACCGCCATCAAGTCAGAAGCATTGGTCGACTTCCTCGTCGACTGGGCCGAGACCCAGTACCTGCCGCCAGCGCCGGCCACCCATTGGCGGATGCATTTTGATGGTTCCAAGATGCGCACCGGTTTGGGAGCCGGCATCGTCCTCACCTCTCCCAAAGGCGACAAGCTCAGATATGTGCTGCAAATCCATTTTGCCGCCTCCAACAACGTCGCCGAATATGAGGTACTCATTCGCGGGCTCCGGCTTGCTAAAGAGCTCGGCATTCGCCGGATCCTGTGTTATGGTGACTCTGACTTGGTGGTCCAGCAGTCGTCCGGCGACTGGGACGCCAAAGATGCAAACATGGCAAGCTACCGCTTCCTCGTACAGCAACTCAGCGGATATTTTGAAGGGTGCGAGTGTCTCCACGTGCCAAGAAACGACAACGAGCAAGCAGATGCCTTGGCACGAATCGGCTCCACCCGTCAAGCAATACCAACCGGCGTCGCCCTTCAACGCCTCCTCAAGCCGCCTGTCAAGCCATCGCCAGAATCGGATTTTATTTTCGTGCCGGCTCTTCCTGAAGCAGTCGGATCCGACTTGAGAGCTCCAGCAGCCACACAAGAATTTTGGCAAGCGGCCTGGGGGCTGCGGCAGTCGCACCCGGCTCGGGGACTTCAGAACCCGGCCCGGGGACTGCAGCGGCCAGCCCAGGGACTTCAGAGCTCGGCCCGGGGACTGCACCAATCGGCCCAGGGAATTCATCGACCCAGCAAGCGGCTGCCGACTCCAACCCACCGCCTCCCTGCCCAGCCGCCCTCGTCCAAGTTGCAGTACTGACAGTCGCAGAAATCGCAGCACCTTCATGGGCCCAGCCCATCCTCAATTTCCTGGTAAACAAAGAGCTGCCGACTAATGAGATCTCAGCCCGGCAAGTGCAACGCCGGGTAGCAGCTTACACCATAGTCAACAGAGAGCTTGTGAGGCGCAGTGTCACTGGTGTCTTCCAGCGCTGCGTGGAGCCGGAGCAAGGCCAAGCGATTCTCAAAGACATCCATCAAGGCGAATGTGGCCACCATGCGGCTTCAAGAGCACTTGTCGCCAAAGCTTTCTGCCATGGTTTTTTCTGGCCGACAGCTCTAGAAGACACCAAGGACTTGGTCCAAAAATGCAGAGGGTGCCAGAAGTTCCGTTCCAAGCCACATCAGCCGGCTTCTGCACTCAAGACTATTCCCATTGCCTGGCCCTTTGCTGTCTGGGGCCTGGACATGGTGGGACCGTTCAAAACAGCACGAGGCGGCATGACTCACTTGCTTGTCGCAGTGGACAAGTTCACCAAAGGACAACAACATAACCACAACCAAATTAAACCAATAATAGCACTTCACCAATTACCGATAGGACAACGAAAATCTACTCAGACATCATAGGATGGAAACACATCATTGGATAATAATATGAAGCATAAAGCACCATGTTCAAGTAGAGGGTACAGCGGGTTGCGGGAGAGGTGTTGGTGTAGATTGCGGTGATTATGATGGCCCTGGCGGCGTTCCGTCGCCACCAGGAGAGAGGGGGTGAGAGCCCCCCTTCTTCTTCTTCTTCCTTGACCTTCTCCCTAGAAGGGAGAAGGGTTTCCCCTCTGGTCCTTGGCTTCCATGGCATGGGAGGGGCGAGAGCCCCTCCGAGATTGGATCTGTCTCTCTGTCTCTCTCTGTTTCTGCCTTTCTGATTCTGCCCTTTCACCGTTTCTTATATTCCCAGAGATCCATAACTCCGATTGGGCTGAAATTTGGGCACGATCTCTATCCGGATATTGGCTTTCTTGTGGCGAAAGAAGGGAACCAACCGCCTTACGGAGTGGCCACGAGGGCCCAGGGCACGCCTGACCCCCTAGGGCGCGCCCTCACCCTCGTGGGCCCCTCGGGCATCGTCTCGCGTTGATTCCACTTCCCAAAATTCACATATATTCCAAAAAAATCTCCGTCAGTTTTTATCCCATTTGGATTTTGTTTGATATGGATTTTCTGTGAAACAAAAAACATGCAACAAACAGGAACTGGCACTGGGCACTGGATCAATATGTTAGTCCCAAAAATAGTATTAAAAGTTGCCAAAAGTATGTAAAAGTTGTAGAATATTAGCATGGAACAATAAAAAATTATAGATACGACGGAGACGTATCAGCATCCCCAAGCTTAATTCCTGCTCGTCCTCAAGTAGGTAAATGATAAAAAAGTTAATTTTTGATGTGAAATGCTACCTAGCATAATCTTGATCACATAATCTAATCATGGCATGAATATTAAGACATGAGTGATTCAAAGCAATAGTCTATCATTTGACATTAAGAAAATAATACTTCAAGCATACTAATAAAGCAATCATGTCTTTTCAAAATAACATGGCCAAAGAAAGTTATCCCTACAAAATCATATAGTCTGTCTATGCTCCATCTTCACCACACAAAGTATTCAAATCATGCACAACCCCGATGAGAAGCCAAGCAATTGTTTCATACTTTTGATGTTCTCAAACATTTTCAACTTTCACGCAATACATGAGCGTGAGCCATGGATATAGCACTATAGATGCAATAGAATATGATGATGGAGATTGTGTGGATAAGACAAAAAAGGGAGAAAGTCTCACATCGACGCAGCTAATCAACGGGCTATGGAGATGCCCATCAATTGATGTCAATGCGAGGAGTAGGGATTTCCATGCAATAGATGCACTAGAGCTATAAGTGTATGAAAGCTCAAACTGAAACTAAGTGGGTGTCATTTGACGAAGCCCATCGTTGGAATATACATGTCAAGTTATATAATGAAAATTCCCACTAGTATATGAAAGTGATAACTCAAGAGACTCCTCTATATGAACAACATGGTGCTACTCTGAAACACAAGTGTGGTAAAAGGATAGTAACATTGTCCCTTCTCTTTTTTTTTCTTTTTTTCTTTTTTTCTTTTTTTGGTAGGCTTCTTTGGCCTCTATCTCTTTTTTGGGGGGCTTCTTTGGCCACTTTTATTTTTATCATGGGACAGTGTTCTAATAATGATGATCATCACACTTTTATTTACTTACAACTCAATATTACAACTCGATACTAGAACAAAATATGACTCTATATGAATGCCTCCGGCGGTGTATCGGGATGTGCAATGATCTAGCGTAGCAATGACATCAAAAAACGGACAAGCCATGAAAACATCATGCTAGCTATCTTACGATCATGCAAAGCAATATGACAATAAATGCTCAAGTCATGTATATGATGATGATGGAAGTTGCATGGCAATATATCTCGGAATGGCTATGGAAATGCCATGATAGGTAGGTATGGTGGCTGTTTTGAGGAAGATATAAGGAAGCTTATGTGTGATAGAGCGTATCGTATCACGGGGTTTGGATGCACCGGCGAAGTTTGCACCAACTCTCGAGGTGAGAAAGGGTAATGCACGGTACCGAAGAGGCTAGCAATGATGGAAGGGTGAGAGTGCGTCTAATCCATGGACTCAACATTAGTCATAAAGAACTCACATACTTATTGCAAAAATCTATTAGTCAGCGAAACAAAGTACTACGCGCATGCTCCTAGGGGATAGATTGGTAGGAAAAGACCATCGCTCGTCCCCGACCGCCACTCATAAGGAAGACAATCAATAAATACCTCATGCTCCAACTTCGTTAAATAAGGGTTCACCATACGTGCATGCTACGGGAATCACAAACTTCAACACAAGTATTTCTACAATCCACAACTACCCACTAACATGACTCTAATATCACCATCTTTATATCGCAAAACTATTGCAAGGAATCAAACATATCATATTCAGTGATCCACAAGTTTTATGTAGGATTTTATGACTAACCATGTGAATGACCAATTCATGGCATCTCTCTAAATAGATATAAGTGAAGCAAGAGAGTTTAATTCTTTCTACAAAAGATATGTCCATGCTCTAACAAATATATGTGAAGCAAAAGATCATTCTACAAATGGCGGTTTTCTATGTGAAGAGAAACAGGCAATCCAAACTTCAAATGATATAGGTGAAGCACATGAAGCATTCTATAAAGCCATACTCAAAAGATATAAGTGAAGTGCAAAGAGCATTATATAAATCAACCATGTACTATCTCATACCAGCATGGTGCATAAAATAAAAGTGAAAACTAAATGCAAAAGACGCTCCAAGATTTGCACATATCACATGAACGAAACGAATCCGAAAACATACCGATACTTGTTGAAGAAAGATGGTATGCCTTCCGGGGCATCCCCAAGCTTAGACGCTTGAGTCTCCTTGAATATTTACTTGGGGTGACTTGGGCATCCCCAATCTTGAGCTCTTTCCTCTCATACTTCTCCTCACATCGAGACATCCTCGATCTTCGAACACTTCATCCACACAAAACTCAACTGAAAGCTCGGTAAGATCCGTTAGTATAATAAAGCAAATCACTACTCTAAGTACTGTTGAAAACCAATTCATATTTGGTTTTTGCATTTTAGCTACTGTAAAATAACTTTTCCATGGGTTAATCCACTGATAGAAATTGATAGTTTCATCTAAACAAGCAAACTATGCATAAAAAACAGAATCTGTCTTAAACAGGACATTCTGTAGTAATCTGAACATTCACCATACTTCTGGTACTCCAAAAATTCTGAACAAATTAGGAAAAATAAACAATTTTCATAGAAAGACAGTGCAAAAAGTGTCAGAACCGTTCGACGTTCCAGTAAAAAATATAAAATCGCGCACTACAGCCAAAGTTTCTTTTTTGCACCGCACAAACCAACAAGCAATGTAAACATCCTAAAGGCAAATCTTGGCACATTATTTTTATAATACAATGGAATTGTACAAGGGGATAATTATTTTTGTTGAAAAGTTTCTGTAATTAGGATTCACAAAGTTTCCGTGAGCATGAACAAAGTTCAAGGAGCTCCCCCACTTCAACAATGCTTGTCTCTCTCACATTCACTTTCCTTTTTGAAAAGTTTTGGGTTCTCCTCTTTATTTTTTTGTTTTTAAACTATATAAAAGCACTCAAAAGAAATAAATGACTCTCTAAAACTTCCGGGTTGTCTCCCTGGCAGCGCTTTCTTTAAAGCCATTAAGCTAGGCATAAGGTGCTCAAGTAATGAATCCACCCGGATCCCAAGGTATATCAAAGCCAATTTGAATTAGCAGTGATTTGGCATTTAGTAGTGAGCACAAAGCAAAATATATTAAGCAATGGCAAAGTCTAACTGTCTTCCTATGCATCGGCCAATGCACAAGAACAATTCATGCACATCAAGTAAAGGCCAATGCATAGTATAAACAGTTTCTCGCAATTTTGTCATATTGGAAACATGGACAGGCGGAGATGTAGTTCCTCTCTCACAATAATTGCAAGTAGGAGCAGAAAGCACATGCATATTATATCTATCAAAATCATCGTGTGTAGTAGTGAAACGCAACCCATCAATATAATCCTTAATAAGGGCAAACTTCTCCGATATAGTGTAGTCGGGAGAATTCAAAAAGATAATAGGACTATCATGCATGGGTGCAATAGCAACAATTTCATGTTTAACATAAGGAACTATAGCAAGTTCATCTCCATAAGCATAATTTATATTGGCATCTTGGCCACAAGAATAGCAAGCATCATCGAAAAGTGATATTTCAAAAGAATCAACGGGATCATAACAATCATCATAGCAATCATCCTTCGGTAAGCACGAAGGGAAATTAAACAATGTATGAGTTGAAGAGTTACTCTCATTAGAAGGTCGACACAGGTATCTAGTCCGCTCTTCCTCCTTTTATTCTTCGCTCTCCTCATCATCTTTTTCATCCAATGAGCCCACAGTTTCATCAATTTCTTCTTCCATAGACTCCTGCAAAATATTAGTCTCTTCTTGGACAGCGGAGACTCTCTCAACAAAATCATCAATATCGGAATTGAATTGATAATTCTCATAGCAATATTTAAGTATAGCAAAAATTTCAGGTATGTAAACAGCATCATCAAGATTTTCACACTCTTTAAACAAAGATTCAATTTCATAAGCACCCATAAAAGCAACGAATTTTTCTATTCGTTCCACATCATAGTATTCATATATACCATTAGCATAAGAAGCTAAGGTTTCATTATCATTAAATTTGCATGAAAAGGGAAGGTGTGGAGCCTTCATCCTAGAGCAACAAGTATAATCATATCTCAAGCATAGATCCCGAGCATACCAACGTACATATAAATTTGATCCCATAATAGTTTCCCTTTTTGTGTCAAGCGATAATCCCTAAAGTATTCACGTTGATCCAATGTTACTCCCATTATAAAGTTGAATGGGGTTTTCTCGGGATTATAGAAGTAGTACATAATATCTTTCACATAATGAGCATCGAGGGTTTTAGGAGGTTCCCCATCTCCATGAGTAGCAAGTAAACCTTTTTTTTTGTATTTCGTGTTCCATATCCATAACTAAAGATAGAGAAAAAATTAGAAAAGCAAATAAAAATTACTTTGTAATAAAGCAAACAAGCACACACGAGAATATTCACCCCACGCTATAACTGCTGGCAACGGCGCCAGAAAAAGGTCTTGATAACCCACAAGTATAGGGGATCAATTGTAGCCTCTTTCGATAAGTAAGAGTGTCGAACCCAACGAGGAGCTAAAGGTAGAACAAATATTCCCTCAAGTTCTATCGACCACTGATACAACTCTACGCACGCTTAACGTTCGCTTTACCTAGAACAAGTATGAAACTATAAGTACTTTGTAGGTGTAACGGGATAGGTTTGCAAGAATATAAAGAGAACGTAAATAAAAACTAGGGGCTGTTTAGATAAAGACACAATAAAGTTAGTATAGTGAGTGTGGAAAAGTGGTGGTAGGAGTTGCGAAATTGTCCCTAAGCAATTGGCTACTTTACTAGACCGATAGCAAGTTTTATGTGGGAGAGGCCACTGCTAGCTTGTCATCCCTGACTTGGAATTCTATGCACTTTGATTGGAACTATTAGCAACCATCCGCAACTACTAACGTTCATTAAGGTAAAACCCAACCATAGCATTAAGATATATCCCCCCTTCAATCCCGTATGCATCAATTTCTATGCTAGGTTGAAGCTTCTGTCACTCTTGTTCTCCAATACATAGTCCTATCAACATACAACTAACCATATGGTGTGATCCACGCGCGCGCTCATATGATGGGCACCAAAGGACAGCAACATAACCACAAGCAAATTAAACCAATCATAGCAATTCACCAATTACCGATAGGACAACGAAAATCTACCCAGACATCATACGATGGCAACACATCATTGGATAATGATATGAAGCATAAAGCACCATGTTCAAGTAGAGGGTACAGTGGGTTGCGGGAGAGTGGACCGCTGTAGATAGATGGGGGAAGGTGATGGAGATGTTGATGAAGATGACGGAGGTGTTGGTGTAGGTTGCCGTGATGATGGTGGCCCCGGCAGCGTTCCGGCGCCACCGGGAGAGAGGGGGGAGAGCCCCCCTTCTTCTTCTTCTTCCTTGACCTTCTCCCTAGATGGGAGAAGGGTTTCCCCTCTGGTCCTTGGCTTCCATGGCGTGGTAGGGGAGAGAGCCCCTCCGAGGTTGGATCTGTCTCTCTCTGTTTCTGCCTTTCTGATTCTGCCCTTTCACCGTTTCTTATACTCCCGGAGATCCGTAACTCCGATTGGGCTGAAATTTGGACACGATCTCTATCCAGATATTGGCTTTTCTTTCGGCGAAAGAAGGGCACCAACCGCCTTACGGAGTGGACACGAGGTCCCAGGGCGCGCCCCTCACCCTCGTGGGCCCCTCGGGCATCGTCTCGCGTTGATTCCACTTCCCAAAATTCACATATATTCCAAAAAAAATCTCCGTCGGTTTTTATCCCGTTTGGACTCCGTTTGATATGGAGTTTCTACGAAACAAAAAACATGCAACAAACAGGAACTGGCACTGGGCACTGGATCAATATGTTAGTCCCAAAAATAGTATAAAAAGTTGCCAAGTATGTAAAAGTTGTAGAATATTGGCATGGAACAATCAAAAATTATAGATACGACGGAGACGTATCACAGCTCCGGATAAGATTTGCTCTCATTGTCTTTGCTCGAAGACATAGGATTTGGTTGAGCATCACTTCAATTAGTCTGACTTTGTTCACTTGGACCCCACTTAATTAACAGTGCGGTGGTTCCTATGACTCAATAAAGAAGAAAAGGAAACCGCGAAACAATTATGTCTTCGCACTCCATAGTCTTCATGTGAATGTCTTCTCAACTCATAATCTTCCTTGTGAATATCTTCACAAACCACCATTGTCTTCAATGTCCTCACACATTTTTAGGGATCATCTCTGGTAGGTAAACCGAATCAAATGTGGGACTACTACCTGTGTTATCCTGCAATTGTCACAAACACACTAGTCCCTCAACCAAGTTTGTCGTCAATACTCCAAAACCAACAAGTGGTGGCACTAGATGCACTTACAATCTCCCCCTTTTTGGTGATTGATGACAAACTGGTTGAAGTTTTCAACGGGGACAACTCATCATGCATATAAAGATATAACGAAGATAATGACATGCATAATGAAAAATGGACGTCTGCGGAATGACTTCATGCGGAATTTATCATCGCATCACACAGTAGCAGAAAACGTAGCAGACAACCATCAACTTTAAGTGTTACAACCCAAAGAACCAAATGTATCAAAAAACAAGAGTTGTAAACACTTGGGAAAATATAGCAACCACCCATAAGGACCCGCTTGAAGACTATCAACTCATATTCTTCTCCCCCTTTTGTCAGTAAGGACCAAAAAGGTTTGCAGACATAGAGCATCTACTCGTTCCCATCAGGAGCAGATGAAGGTGCAGGGTCGACGCTTGAGTTCGGTGGTGCAGAAGGGACTGGTGCAGTGTCGAGATGCAGTGCAGCCATGGTTGGTGAAGTGGTGTCGTCTTCTTCATCAACGACTCTCGCAACAACAGTTGCAGCCGAAGATGAATACTCAGAATCTTCTATTTATGGAGTGTGGTGCCAGCTTGCATTGCATGGAGGTCTGGAGTCAAATTTGAAGCCTTCTGTGAAGCCATCTTCGCGAAGATCTTCTTCAGGGCATGGCAGTGTGACACTCTTCCAAGACCGCCGACAGGCTTCATGGGCTACGAAGGAGTTCTTGGTGGCCAGGTTTCAGATGTGATTGAAGTCCACCAAGATACTCTGCATCTGACGCTTTAGCTAGTCATGGTGCTTGTCCTGCTTCTGATGTAAGGCAACAAGAAGCTCATGGTCATTGAGAACGCGAGAACGCTTTCGAGGCCTTTGAGCGATTGTACTGGCAGTGGCTTCAGTGTTGGCATGATGTGGCTCACGCATATTGCCAGCCAGAGGGTAAGCAGGAGTAGGAGCGTTTGGAACATGAATTTATTCTATTGGTTGCATGAAGCTTTGACGATCAACATTATGAAGATATAGGGGTTCTTTGGCAGGCTCAGGGTAGATGGCTTCAACTGACAGATCAACCTCATGCAGAAATACAAGATGGTTGCGCGCTGAGGGCTGATAGTCAACAGATGAATGAAGTTTGATCAGGCGCATCACCCATGGAGCATAAAACTTCAAGCCAAATAGATCAACCCCAGATGCAGCAAGTTGTCTGATGAAGAAATCCTGGGTATTGAATCTGATGCCATTGACAATATAGAATACCAATGTCTTCATGGTTCCTTCAAGTTTGGCTTCGGAAGAATATCCCTTTATTGGCCATAGAGTACGCCTCAGAATGTGATAAATTGTGCGGGGCAAGTACTTGAGGTCTTTGACGAAGAATTCCTTGGGATATTCAGCATCTTGTGGCAATGGCTTCATCATACTAAGCATCTGACTCATATTTGGCTCTGTCTTCTGAAATATACTCTGCAGCTCATTCCTGTGTAGCTGACAACCAGGTTCGTAGAGCTCACCTGGAGTGGGCAGGGAAGTAAGCTCGATGATATCTTGAGCTTTGGCTTCATGATGCACATCACCTGTCATCCACTCAAGGATCCAAGTCTTCGGATCCCTGTTGTAGCCACGAATGTGAAGTGTGGCATAGAACTGCAGCAGAAGCTCTTCATTCCAGTGCTCTTTATCACTGACGAATTGCAGAAGGCCAGCATCTCTAAAACAGTCCAGAGCTTCTTCAAGGCAGGGCAGCCCAGCAATGGCTTCCCAATCAAGACGCATGTGAGGAAATATTCACTCTTGATTGTATAGAGTACAGGAGTAATAGCTGCGCTGCTGATAGCTCCGGAAGCGATCAAAAGAGATCTTTGGCTTCGAGTATGGATGCTTGGCACTGCCAAAGAATGTGTTGTGTGCCCTGAAGCTGTTTACGCTGAAAGATCCGGGCAATGTAGCAGCACCTGGAAGCCTTGGCAGCCTAGGCATTGGCTTCTGAACCTGAGGCCTCTGCTCCACATGGTAATCATACTATGGTCCGGGAGTTGTGGGAGGAACCAGAACGGGCCAACGTACAGTGACAAGATGACTGCGATCATAGGCCTGTTCAATGGTGTGAGGCCTTGGGGTGGAACAGTGGCTTCAGCATGAACTGTGGCTTCAGGTTGCACATGAGCTTCAGGCACAACATTGGCTTTAGGCTCCACATTGTCTTCAGCCATGACAACGTCATTGGCTTTAGTCGTGTTGGTTGTGGCAGCCTCAGTGTTTTCAACCTCTGTTTCTTCAATGACAGGAGGGTCAGGCATAGTCACATTCTCCTCGAGAATGACTTCTTCAGTGACAGGGGGTGTGGCAACTCTTTCTTCTTCTTCTCTTGTGTCTTGAGTTTCATCGGCTGATGCAGCCGGAATGTCTTCAGCAGCTTTTGCTTCAGATTGAGAGACATTCGCAGTAGGGGTGGCTTCAGGAAACACTTGACGTGTTGCTGAGCTTTGTTGCGCTTCCCTTTCCGGAATGCTCGACATGGTGACATGTGGCCTAGGGCTTTTGCGAAGCCTGCGGAATGCGGGCGACGCCTGTGGTGACGGAGTGGTCTACACCATGTAGTTGTCGTCGTCAAGCACCGGAGTGGTGACTTGAGGTGGTGGAGTTCTGGGTGTCTTATCATGAATGGGGGTGTCTTGTTGAGGGCGATCGGCCCACGAATCATCCTGAGCAACTGGCGTCAAGGGACGATCAATGCTGATGAGTTTGTTGTTTGTAAGAACAGGCGATGATACCACTTGGTGCTCGAGTTGAGGAAGGACTTCATCATCTTCAACATTGTCATCACGACCAATGTCTTCAACTGTGATGGGGTCAACAGGTGGAACTTCTTCATCTTCAGGAGCCTCTGTGAAAGTAGGCTCGTGGATCACAAGGCGACGTTCTTGGTTGGTGGAGACTGGACGGGCAACAGAAATGGGCTCAACAACAAGGGGCTCGGTGGCAGCAGCACGCTCTTGCTTTGAAGACTTTGTCTTCAGCTTCTTTGTTGATGGGGCACCATCAGTAGCATTCTTGTGCTTGCGCTTCTTGGCTTCGGCTTCAGCTGCCCTTGTCTTCATGAGTTCTGAAGCTGCTGAGGGGACCTTAGGCTTCGAGCCTGCCATGCTGGCAGGGAAGACAATGTGTGGTGCTTCCTGCCTTGGTACTTCAGTTTGGGCCACAACAGACTTCTTTTTCTTGGCAGCCATCTTGGGGTCGATGCCAGTGATGGTGTCCTGGACAAGGGGGTACTCACCAAGTCGTCTCCCGACCAGGTGGGTCGGGCCGAGAACCCCCATGGCGGTTCACTCATGGACCACTTCGGGCAGCCCATGTCGCATACAAGGGAGATCCCACAAGACATGACGCACAAGACGAGGACTCTCCTAAACCCTAGGCCTCTGGTGTGTTATATAAACCAAGGCCAGGCTAGTCAATAGACAATCTCTATATTCATCAAGATCAATCAAGCAGGAAGTAGAGTATTACCTCCATTAAGAGGGCCCGAACCTGGGTAAACATCGTTTCCCCTGTCTCCTGTTACCCATCGATCCATGACACACAGCTTGGGACCCCCTACCCGAGATCTGCCGGTTTTGACACCGACAATGGTGCTTTCTTTGAGAGTTCCGCTGTGTGATCGGCAAAGGATCAATGGCTCGACTGCAGATCAACTGCGACATCGGCATCTTCGTCGCCGGCTCGACTGGTCACCTTGGCATGACCGAGGACTGCGCCCAACCTCCGATCGTCATGTTCGGATGAGGGCCTTCATCAACATCAACTCCGATCTCTATCATGATCATGGAGGAATCATCCATGGAGCTCGGGGGCTCAACGTCAACATTGCCCTTGAGCGACTGTGCTGTTTTTCTGAACAGAGAACTTGTATCCACCACCACCGCCTCCTCGAGTGTCATTTTAATGATTACTTCAGTGGAATTGTGCGGAATTAAGTCTACAACAACCATGCAAAATTTTGTCGAGTTCCGATGGAGGAATCTCTGGCAATCTACAATATACCGGAGCCCTGTCAAATCTGAACGGGAATCTGAATGAGTTTAGGGCGTGGTCTACAGAGCCAAGATCGGAGGTCCTTTGGAAGATCCAGCCGTTCATCTGCTGTGGAATTCCCATATCTACCACCCCTCAAAATTTCTGCTTGATCTGACGGTTCAAACTCCGGGAACCTTCCGATGAGTGGACCAATTTTTTGATCTGTTTTCTGCGCGAATACGGATCCGACCCGAATTCATGTTTCTTTATGAACATGATATTGGACAACCTTTTTAAAGGAATTTTCTTCTAGGGTATTGTGCGTTGTTCTTAACACGTGCCCATAAAATTTGAAGCCTTCTCTGAGGTACTCTTCACCCTCATGCTGGTGCGAAACCAGTCCGGTAACATTGCTCCACGGCTGTCGATCTGCGCTAGACACGTCGTCCCTTTGTTGAGCCGAGCTCATCTTCTTCGGACCATCATCTTGGCGAGCCGAAAAAGAGTTCGGCATCGCGAAGGATAAATCATCACCAACAACACCGCCCCACGAATTACACGGACCGGGCACACCGGCATCGCCGTTCAGTCACTTCATCAATCCGGCTTTGACCGCGTCACAAGTTATGACCAGCGTCGGCATGACCGCACTGTTGCTTCTTCAAGCCGATGTCCATCACGCTGAACTGCTTCAACACCTCGGCTGACATGACAGCTGCAACGTATCCTTACTAACCCGCTCCGTCACCTCGGCTAGACCGGGGGCTTCACCATCTCTTCATCAACCTACTCCATAGACTTCGGCGTCACCCGCCAACCAGCTTCGTCACATTAGCTAGACCGGGGGCTTTGCCTTGGCGAGCCAACCTTTACCAGCATCGCCATGCCGTCGCTTCACCGTCCATCAGACAATGGGTGTGCGAATCGATTCCCAATTTTGGGAGTCACTTTTCTTCGAACTGCTACAACAAATAAGCCAGGTGCTATTAACCCTAGCAATTTTTGCTTATTTGGGTTTATTTTTTCCAAGGAATTGTTACTCTGGTTTGTTCCATCATCTGTACACAGGTCTGTCGAATGATGGCCGCATTAACGATGGTTGTGCAATGGTTCGGTCAGTTTCCCGTCCGCAGTTCGGCGAACGCCGCATCTAGAGCCTGGACCGCCCTGCAAATTCAGGCTTTGTCACGCCTTCACTACGTCACGCCGATGCCCCGCATCGACATTGACTTTGGCGTCACTCTTCTGGCCTGCATTGGCTGTGCTATGTCACCACTTCGGAGTGCCGAGCTCTTCGCTCTGCCACCTTGGGACCGTCTTGGGGGATGGAACCTTGTCCCGCATCAAGCTCGGACCGCGTCATCAATGCCGAACACATTAACCAGCTAAGTCGCTTTCATGCCCAAAGTCTTAAATTTTTTACTTGTGTTCAGTTCGACCTTGCTCACATACGTTGTTCGTTAAAAGAAACTCCCTTTACCCATGTTAACTGGGGGCTCTTAAAATTTATATGAGCCGTTATAGTAAATATGTTTTGTTCTTGGTCGTTGCAAAGTCCTTTTCTATCGCTCCTTTTTCGACTCGAGTGCATGGTCAATAGCCGGATAGCCTAGCTTCTCTCTAAAGCCGCTCGAGTTTAGTTCGCTAAACTGGCCTCGGAGAAGCACTTCGCCTTCGATATAAGGAGCTTGAAGCCGTAGGCTGACCCGCTTGAAGTCTTGAGATCGAATGTGTCATGTTCAAGCACGACAGAAGCACAATTTTTTTCCAAGTCCGATTTTCGGATTGGCACCGAACACCTGATCTAGTTCGGACGTCAAGTTTTACTGAAGTTTTTTGGTTTTCCAAGCCTATGGCACTTTTAAACATTTGTGTGTTTCCAACATAAGTCTCGTAGTGCAATGTCGGACACGTTTAGAGATTCTGCAAAAACATTCTCGGATATTGCTATATATGCATCGGTTTCGAATTGTGTCTTTGGTCAATAGTTGGGTTGCCCGGCTCCTGTGCTTGCCTCCTACGTTCTGCTTTGTTCGGCTAGGTGTGCAAAGGGAGAACCACTGCGATTGTGCTTCCAGCTCGCATGGTTAAGCACCTCAGTGGAGAAAGCCGAAAACTGACTGTCACAATAAGCGTAAACTGGTCAGCAATCCGATGACTATGTTAAATGACGGGGCGTTCATAACATTGGCCGAAGTGTTTACGGCTTGACCTCCGCTGTCGCCGAACACTAACCGGGGGCTCATAGCTAGGTTCCCCAGTTTAAAGTTCCTATGACTAAGTGAAAGTTATAAAGCCCGCATATCTGATTGCCCCGTTTCCGCTAACACAACCGCCTTCGGGCACCGAGACGTCGGCTAAGGGTTGTCTTGTTATTGCGGAAACACCATGTGTAGTATCTACGAAAGGGTAGAAGCCGAGGATGGGCCACTTTCAACTAATAAACGGTCGCAATGGAGTCAAAATAAGTATATATCATTAGCGTTTGTATTCATTATACAAGCGCTGCCTTCCGTAATTATCGTTATATAAAGCCATAAATATGCATCAATTTGACTTAAGATTTTGGCCAAGCTAGGTTGCATGGATCCTGTGCTTACCCCTACGTTCCCGATTGTTCGGCTAGGCATAAAGGGGGCACCTCTGTGATTGTTACTACCGGGTCATCCGAGTTAGTACCTCAGACTGGGTGAAGCTGAAAGCTAGCGATCTTAAAGGATATAATTGGTCGGCAACGAGGGAAGTGAAAATTTAGGTTCTCTATAGACCACATAGTTCGGGAACTTTCCCCAAACTAAATCCTCAATATTTTCCACCCACATTGATCGGAGGTGAGGTTTCATGATCATGATCAGCATGACAACCCAAAGAAAGGAACCGATAGCGGGACTATTTTCCTTGGAAGATGTTTCTTACATTAAAAAGTAATATAACATATCTCTCCGCGTACCTTTGTTTATAAAACCGTATGACCGGATTGCCTTGTTTGTCATAAATCTTTGCTCTTATAAAGGCTTTATAAAGAAGGACAAACACTCCCCGGCTGCTGGCCGAGGAGGTTGAAGCCGATGGTCGGTCAACAAAGTTTTGTACAATGCGGATCCGAGCATTAATGATGTAAAATACTTGGATACATAGGATCATAAATTGCGAGTAAAGTCGATTTATTGCAGCTCATCTTTTAAAGACCAAGGGGCATAATCTCTTTGAGACAACCGAGCAACTTACATAAAGCTCTCCTAAATCCCAAGTGGCATCGATTTCCTATCTATTAAGACCCTTGGGGCCAACCTTGGCGAGCCCAGCTTTCGCTGGCTCTAGCTCCTTTAAGAGATCTTTATTCTCTTTTCAAGAAGTTCGTGTTAAACACAACAATTTTTTTGTCAAACGGATATCGATCGTTAATTCGGCCACCCGTGCCCACATTAAGGCTCAGGGGCTACTAGGCTTCGCGCTCATTATTTATAAATATTAAAGGGGCACATCGATCCCCTGATCTGGTGTTGCCACCCGACAAGTGACTCGGGGGCTACTGCATTGCCTATTCAATGCAGAAAATTCAAAGTGCTCAGTGTTCGGCATGACCGAACTATGGACAAGTGCATCCTCGGACAACAATAAGTACCATCTGGGACTTATCCGGCTTCAAGCTAATATATCACGACGACTTCTCACGACCCTCTCTCAGGGGCCCATCCACCGATCACTATTACCTGTAATATATTACAGTGCATTTCTATTCCTACTTATGCTGCCGAGCTAGGAGTTGATCCTCAGGCCGATTTCGCGAATCGACCTGAGTCTCAGGGGCTACTAGGATCAACACTTTTCAGGTTTTCCTTCAGGTGCATCTTAGGTTTTAGACCGACACACACCTTGAGGGCTACTGGTTATACATATTGACATCAAATAAATTTACACGCATCGGAAATAAAATCTGCAAAAAATTAGCCCGCAGTCGGGGTGGTGCACCACCTCGGAAGCAGTCCGGCATAAAGCTTGGGCGCCAGTGGCTGGCTCCATAGAGGGCATCTCCGGCATTAAGCTCGGCTGAATTCGTTCAGTCTTCTAAAAGACCGAGGTAGTTTATGACACCTCGGACGCTGACCATCGTTGGAGCTCGGAAGTGGTCCGGCATAAAGCTCAGATTCAAATGGCTCGTTCCATAGAGAACTTTTCAGGTTAAACTCGGATAACCTCCTTCAAACTTTTTCAAGCCAAGGTGATCTATGACACCTCGAATATAGTCCGGTGTTGGAGCTCGGATATAATCCGGCGTTGGAGCTCGGATATAGTCCGACGTTGGAGCTCGGATATATTCTGGCGTTGGATCTCGGGTGCAAGAGGACACCGCCGCACGGGAACAACTTCAAACCCGAGGTGTGGCTAAAAAATAACAAGGCATTGATAAAGGCCGAGAATTTAAAGGGGCTCCTCGGATACCCGACGTGTAAACTCTTCAGATTCACTTAGGCGATCCTCAAGATCGAAGATGAGAAGATTTGTTGAACCAGTTTTCAAGACCGACGACCAAAGATGAAGAACAGTTCGGAAGAATCGAGGAGTGTCCCTAACTTGAAGACCGGTTCAGGGGGCTACTCACGGTGTCCTGGACTAGGGGGTACTCACCACGTCGTCTCTCGACCAGGTGGGTCGGGCCGAGGACCCCCATGGCGGTTCACTCATGGGCCACTTCGGGCAGCCCATGCCGCATACAAGGGAGATCCCACAAGACTTGGCGCACAAGACGAGGACTCTCCTAAACCCTAGGCCTCTGGTGTGTTATATAAACCAAGGCCAGGCTAGTCAATAGACAATCTCTATATTCATCAGGATCAATCAAGCAGGAAGTAGGGTATTACCTCCATTAAGAGGGCCTGAACCTGGGTAAACATCGTTTCCCCTCTCTCCTGTTACCCATCGATCCATGACACACAGCTTGGGACCCCCTACCCGAGATCTACCGGTTTTGACACCGACAGCCAGGACGCCCAAGAGCCTTGCGCTTCTCAGCCTCATTGTGTGCTTGAACACATTTCTCTGCGAAGTATTTCATCCACTCTCGTGAGCCTTTTGCTTCTTCACACTTCTTGTGAAACTCTTCCTTGAGGTCATGCTGCATCTTTTTGAAGATCTGAACATCTGCCATGCTGAGCTTAGCCATGTTCTTCTTGAAGTGAGCCTTCTCATAATCAATTCTATTCTTCAGCTCGACAATCTTTTGAGCCAGAGCCAGCTCATTAGCAATGGCTCCGTGGAAGGTGACGCTTATATCCACTGGAAGCTGAAGATCATCGATGCTAATGCTCTGGTAGTCGAACCACTCATCAATGAAGTTGTTCAGTATATTGACGTCAAAGAGGGGTAGATCGTTGAAGATCTCCGCCTCTTGGTTGCTCTTGATCAGCATCTCAACGGCATCATCACTTGACAGATCAACGGTTTCATATTCGTTCCGCAGAACGGCAGCTGGAGTAAGTTCATGCCCAGAAATCTTCATGGGCTTCTTCTTCTTATTGGACTTCTCAGTCTTCTTGGAGACATGAGATAAGTCTTCAGATTGCACACTAGGTTCAGGAGGTGCAGTGGCCAATGGCTACACAACCGAAGCTTTTGGTGCGGCAGAGGGCTTTGAAGCCTGTGTCTTCTTCTTCTTCTTCTTTGGCTTCGGTGGAGCAGGCGCATCTTCAGAATCTGCGTCATCACTTGATTGCTCCATAGTGGCCCTCTGAGCAGCTATATGAGAGAGGAGGCCATCGAAATTGTTGAAGGGGCCGATGACATTGGGATTGGCATCGCGTGTGCCATCAGCCCTAGGAGCAGATGGACCAGGGTTGAAGTTGAGGCCCAGATCCTTCTTGTTCTTCACAGCAGAATCTTTTGCAAACTGATAGTTGCACTTGAAAAGATTGTCTTCATGATACCATAACATAGATGATCGGTCGGCATTTTCTGGCTTCGGTCTACGAGCCATGCATTGGTAGAAGCCTTGAGCAATGGCTTCGGACTTGGACTTGGGCTGCAGATTTCTGTACAGAATATCGCCCCATGGGTGCTTGATTGTGTTCTTCTCTGCGTATTCAGGGGTAACAAATCTGTATTTTAACCATTCCTCTGCCCAATATCTTCGAATCCATTGGATTCGAGTCTTGCGCTGGCCATAGCTCTCTTCAGGATCTGCCTTGTACATTTCAAATAGATCTGGAGGCAAATCCTTAGCTGTATCACCACGGCGCTGTCTACCGCCCTTTATAGCTGACTTCTCTATTGTCATTATATTCAAACTGAATGGCTTCAAGACAGTGAATGGCTTCCTTTTGCTGGTCAGACAGGAACTGGCTTCAGGAGAGTTGATGTGACGTTGTAAGAACTCTGCAAATGAATGCACACTATGAGAACCAAGGGATTCTCCCACGGACATGTACCTGTGACAGCATTAGAGATGCGAGGGAAGGGGAAGAGGTCATATGCATTCTCAGAAGATTTTGAAGATAAATAAGTTTGAAGACATTGACCTCATAGTGCGAAGACATTCACTTACTTGATGAGAGTTGGTTCCAGATTTGTACAAATCCATGAATAAGTACAAGTGAGGAATTTAACTAGTTATGAAGCATAAGTGAATATACTTGGCATGATATGAGATCCAGATAAAGGCAGATCCAGATTTGGAAGTGAAGAAACCACTTTTGGTTGAAGTGGATGGATTTGACGGATCAAAAAGGCAGTAAAATGTAAGTTTTATTTACCGCTGATGAACTGCTAGACGAGGTGGAGAGAGAGGCAGGGCAGTTCAATCTTTCGCGCCCTAACTTGGCGGCGGAAGACACCTACGGTGGCGGCAGAGAGGACGAGGTCCGCGACCGGCGTGAGGACAGCGTCGAAGAAATCGCGGCAGCTAAGCGCTTCGTCTCCAGCGTCGACGCGAGCTAGCGGAGGCGCTAGGATTTGTGTGAGGTGGCAAGGTGGAAGAAGAGATAATGACCGCGGTGAGTTGTGTATTTATAAGGAAAGGGACAACACAGCATAATTACGCAGGTGCCCCTGGCAGTTCACATCTGAAGGACACGTGGCATGCATGCAACTCATTGGAAGTTGTTCCATGTTCCCATGCACGCCTGGATTGTCGGGTGGTCATTCCGGCTTCTTCGGTATTCAGGCAATCAGGATATGGCATTAAAAACATATTTAAACTTTTGTCACTTTGTCTTCTGCTGACAAGGATTCAGAGAAGACAATCGACAGGTTTTAGTAGAATGCATATGATTTGGATAGACAGAATTTGAGGTAGAAGCACAGAGGGGGGTAGGGTCCGATCACATTCACTTAGATCAAGAAAAAAAATCAAATATGAAGACATAGCTATAAGTGAATGTTGTAGAGGACAGAACACGAATATATGTATATAGCAGCCTAAGACCAACTCAACATTGTGAAGATAAACGTGAAGTCAAATCAATATCGAAGACAAACCAAATGCGAAGACTATGCAATTGTCACACCAATTCAAAAACTTCAAACAAGAATTTGGTGGTGGCATTACCCACCGTATAGGAAGTATTAGACCCAGACATAGCTTACAATTATCATGGCGCTCCGAAGTCAAATTCCGCGTTAATGTATTCCCACTTAGAGTATATGTCTTCATTGATTGAAGATATACGTTACTTCGTGTGTTGCACATCTAAGTCATCAACATGCATAAGCGTTAGGATGTGTGTCCAATCACAGGACATTTGAGGATTTTAAGATATTTAGCTCACACCTCAACTTGCAAAACCTTTTCTCATCCAAGGGCTTCGTGAAGATATCTACCAATTGCTCTTCATTATTGGCGTGAATGATGTCAATATCTTCCTTCATGACATGATCTCCGAGAAAGTGCTGACGGATCTGAATGTGCTTTGTCTTTGAGTGCTGGACTGGGTTGTTGGCAATCTTGATGGCGCTTTCATTGTCGCAGTAAAGTGGCACTTGCTTCAGATGGATGCCATAGTCCTTGAGAGTTTGCTTCATCCATAGAAGCTGAGCGCAGCAAGATCCAGCAGCAATGTATTCAGATTCAATAATGGAGAGAGATACACAGTTCTGCTTCTTTGAAGACCAACAGACAAGAGATCGTCCAAGAAAGTGACATGTGCCTGATGTGGACTTGCGATCAACCTTATCACCAGCATAATCAGCATCTGAGAATCCAACTAGATCAAACTCTGAGCCCTTTGGATACCATAATCCTAGTGTAGGGGTGTAAGCCAAATATCGAAGAATTCGCTTCACAGCTAAGTGATGCGATTCCTTTGGTGCCGCTTGGAATCGGGCACACATGCAAACGCTAAGCACTATATCTGGCTTAGATGCACAAAAATAGAGTAAAGAACCAATCATGGAGCGGTATACCTTTTGATCGAACTCTTTACCATTGTCGTCGGGACCCAACTGACCTTTGGTTGGCATTGGCGTCGTGTACCCTTTGCAGTCTTGCATTCCATACTTCTTCAGGCAATCTTTGAGGTATTTTTCTTGAGATATGAAGATGTCATTTCTCTGCTGACAGATTTGAAGACCGAGGAAGAATTTTTGCTCCCCCATCATGGACATCTGATATTGCTCTTGCATCGTGTGCTGATACGTCTCCAACGTATCTATAATTTTTTATTGTTCCATGCTATTATATTATCCATCTAGGATGTTTTATATGCATTTATATGCTATTTTATATGATTTTTGGGACTAACATATTAACCTAGAGCCAGTGCCAGTTTCTGCTTTTTCCTTGTTTTTGAGTATCGCAGAAAAGGAAAACCAAACGGAGTCAAATTGAAATGAAATTTCACGGAGATTTTTTTTGGACCAGAAGAAGCCCACGGAGCATCGGAGATAGGCCTGAAGAGTCCCGAGGCACCCACAAGGGTGGGGGGCGTGCCCCCTACCTCATGGCCGCCTCGGAGACCCCCCTGACTTATTCCCGACGCCAACACCTCTTATATATACCCAAACTTCCAGAACATAAACTAGATCGGGAGTTCCGCCGCCGCAATCCTCTATAGCCACCAAAAACCAATCGGGTCCTGATGTCTACTATGCAACCTTCTTCTTGTAGACGTTGTTGGGCCTCCAAGTGCAGAAGTTTGTAGGACAGTAGCAATTTTCCCTCAAGTGGATGACCTAAGGTTTAACAATCCGTGGGAGGCGTAGGTTGAAGATGGTCTCTGTCAAACAACCCTGCAACCAAATAACAAAGAGTCTCTTGTGTCCCCAACACACCCAATACAATGGTAAATTGTATAGGTGCACTATTTCGGTGAAGAGATGGTGATACAAGTGCAATATGGATGGTAGATATAGGTTTTTGTAATCTGAAAATATAAAAACAACAAGGTAACTAATGATAAAAGTCAGCACAAACGGTATTGCAATGCGTTGAAACAAGGCCTAAGGTTCATACTATTACTAGTGCAAGTTCTCTCAACAATAATAACATAATTGGATCATATAACTATCCATCAACATGCAACAAAGAGTCACTCCAAAGTCACTAATAGCAGAGAACAAACGAAGAGATTATTGTAGGGTACGAAACCACCTCAAAGTTATTCTTTCGGATCGATCTATTCAAGAGTCCGTACTAGAATAACACCTTAAGACACATATCAACCAAAACCCTAATGTCACCTAGATACTCCAATGTCACCTCAAGTATCCGTGGGTATGATTATACGATATGCATCACACAATCTCAGATTCATCTATTCAAACCAACACAAAGAACTTCAAAGAGTGCCCCAAAGTTTGTACCGGAGAGTCAAGACGAAAACGTGTGCCAACCCCTATGCATAGATTCCCAAGGTCACGGAACCCGCAAGTTGTTCACCAAAACATACATCAAGTGAATCACGTGATATCCCATTGTCACCACAGATAAGCACATGCAAGACATACATCAAGTGTTCTCAAATCCTTAAAGACTCAATCCGATAAGATAACTTCAAAGGGAAAACTCAATCCATTACAAGAGAGTAAAGGGGGAGAAACATCATAAGATCCAACTATAATAGCAAAGCTCGCGATACGTCAAGATCGTACCACCTCAAGAACACGAGAGAGAGATCAAACACATAGCTACTGGTACATACCCTCAGCCCCGAGGGTGAACTACTCCCTCCTCGTCATGGAGAGCGCCGGGATGATGAAGATGGCCACCGGTGAGGGATCCCCCTCCGGCAGGCTGCCGGAACAGGGTCCCGATTGGTTTTTGGTGGCTACGGAGGCTTGCAGCGGCGGAACTCCTGATCTAGGTTATTTTCTGGAGGTTTCAGTATTTATAGGATTTTTTGGCATAGGTCTCACGTCAGGGGGGTCTTCGGGTTGTCCATGAGGCAGGAGCCCACGCCCAGGGGGGTGGGCGCGCCCCCACCCTCGTGGGCAGCCCGGGACTCTCCTGGCCCAACTCTTTTACTCCGGGGGCTTCTTTTGGTCCAGAAAAAATCATCAAAAATTGGCACGTCAATTGGACTCCGTTTGGTATTCCTTCTCTATAAAACTCAAAAACAAGGAAAAAACAGAAACTGGCACTGGGCTCTAGGTTAATAGGTTAGTCCCAAAAATCATATAAAATAGCATATAAATGCATATGAAACATCCTAGAAGGATAATATAATAGCATGAATACTTCATAAATTATAGATATGTTGGAGACGTATCAGCATCCCCAAGCTTAATTCCTGCTCGTCCTCGAGTAGGTAAATGATAACAGAAATAATTTATGAAGTGTGAATGCTAGCAGGTGCACAAGTTTGATAAATGATAATTTCAGTCACCTTTTCTAGCATCATTATATGTCATAACAGTAGCTCAACTCATAAAAAAAATTCATGATCAAGTAACAAGCTATTCACATGTTAAAGCATAGACCATAAACTTTCTTGAAAACTAACAAACTATGTTCTCAGTCATCAAACATTTGCAACTCATCTTATTTTCAGTAAGGGTCTATGTCAGAGCATTGATTTAGCAAATTTCACATACTCAACTATCATATAGTCTTCCATGAATGCTACCACTCAAAGCATATTTTTAGAACAAATAGCATTCATCGAACACAAAGAAAGATAGGGGCTTAACGTTTCGCCTCTGTTGACGCTCAAAAGTGGCACGTTTATAAAGAGTGGTTTGAAGCTATGTCAAGATTAATTCAAACTTACTATTGAAAGTCACCATGAGATGGCTCTATTCGAGAACATCAAGATGAATATGAAGATGGCCTAAAGCGGAGCTCGGATGTAAAAGTTATGACAAATTCAGAGATGCTCATGTCGAAACCAGATTAAAGAATGCCTGGAAACGCAATTAAGATGGCTTCAAATGGAGAAAGTTTAAACATGAAAGTTGTGCATCTCGTCGAATCGATTGATATTAATATAAAGATCGTCCCAATCTGAGGTCGTATGCAAAAGTTAGAGCCCGCACAGCGCGACCACCAGTGAGCAAAATATGACGCCCGGAACCAGACACATATGTGGGTATGTCTGATGAGCTACGTGAATAATTAGCTGTTTTGCGCGAGCGATTTGACCCTTGAGATGACCTCTGATAAAAAAAGTTAAACATGAAAGTTGTTCGTCTCGTCGAAATGGCCAAGACTGCTTTTGGACTCGTTTCCATCCGAGGTCGTTTACCACCATAAAAAAGACCCACAAGGTGCAGCCAGTTTTAGACCGAACAGTTTTGGAAAGTTCGGATAAAACCAATCCGAATTTGACTAGGGTTTTGGACGTGAATCCAAACCTTTTCCTTGCACGGGAAGTCCAGCCGCCTCTTATATACCTAAGGGGTGACGGCCGATTGAACAACACACAACCGATCAAATCAATCTACCACTTTTTACCCTTTACCTTTATCTCTCTCCCTTGTTCTTCTTCTTCCTCGTTCTTCGTCGGTTCTTCCTGTTGCCGGGCGGCGAACCTCGAGGCCCTAGGGGCGATCAGGTCGACCTAGGGCAGCCCATAGCCGCCGCGCACCCTGACGGGGTCCCTCCCGGGCGTGTGGGGTTTCGGGTCCTGAAAAGCACCCGCCGGATTGCTTGCGTACCGCACTTCCGGACGGGTCTCCTTCGACGTGAGCTGCGGTGCATCACCCTTGGCGTTGGAGGTGCACGGTGACGTGTTCGTGTGCGAACACACTTTTTGGCGACTCCGCTGGGGACGAAGCTTTGAACGGTCTCTAGCCCGTTCTTGCTACGAAGAGATCGTCATCAAGTTGCTGCAATCTACAAAGGTAATATGAATACCCAATTCCCCTTTGTAGATGCAAATAATCCATATGTTGTTGCTAGATCACCTAATGAGCATAATGTATCGGCTAGCCCTAGTTTTATCAATCATACATGTAATTATGCGCAAGGGCCGATGCAAAACAATCTTCATGCTTCAAATTCTTACAATTTTAGCAACGTACAACATATGTATCCAAACTCCCATGCATCGGCAACCCCACAAATCCATATGCCGATGAATAACATGATGGGTTTGGCTAATCAATTTGAAACACCGCATGTTAAAATTTCCAATAGCATACAAGAAAGTGTTTCACCTTTTTATTCATCGGCAACTAATTTGCAATATGTGAATCCAACCTTGCTGATGGATGGGAGAATTAGCCATGCTACTACTAGCTATTCGGACAGTTACTCTCAACCATCATATGCTACACCTCATGTTAGAAATTTTTCAGCACCGTATGCAACTGTAGATGTTCATAATTCGGCCCCGCATCTTCCTGGTCAGAGCCGAATAAGTGAAAATTTAACAAGAACACATGTGTCGTCATCAAATACTGTAGCATATAATGCATACTCTACGCAATTCAAGAATTTTGGCAACACTCACGAATCATTGCCGAAAGAATCTGAAAGTATTGTGGGGCAATCCCTTCCAGAAGCGATTGTGGCTGCATTAAAAAAGAGTTTGGCACAAAACAAGAGAATTAGTGCTCTTTGCCTTGAACAATATGAAAAGGGGTTGTTTCCTGATTATGCTGCAATAAAGGCTAGAGTTTTGCAGGAAGATGAAACTTCATCAATTGATAGTATTGGTGAGAGAGCATATGGTTATACAGCAGTGCATACACCTCCACCTAGTACTGCAGCATATTATACACCCCTACACGATTGCAAAATTTCGGCAACACTAACACTTCATTACCGAAAGATCCTAAAAGCATTGGGGGGAAAACTGATCTAGAGCAGGCTGAAATTGAGAGGGGAGTTAAAGCTTTGCGCGATAGAGTGCAAGTACTTCGCCAAGAGGGAATTGATAGGGAATTGGCTCAAAGAAAAGAAGCCTTGCCAATTGATATAACCGATGTAAATAAAGATGATTCAGAGCATGAAAGTGCTTCGGTTGAAAAAGCCGAATCAAGAAGTATATATTCTGAACCCATCAAATCCAACGAAGCAAGCATCACTGAGAAAGGGCATGGCAAGCATAGGAAAACAACAGTGCTTGATTTTTCTGAAGTTAATGGAACCTACTTCCTGCCCTATGAATTTCGTGCCGTAGAAATTGATGAGCTTCAAGAACAAGAATAAGTGGCCGAACAAAGTACGGCCGACAAAAATCTTTAGTATAATGATGCACGGAACCAAGAAAAAGATGATGAAGAGGCGTTGGGGAGCCATCCAAAGGCGGATCAAAATATTGTTCAAGTCACACCACCATCATGCTCTCCCAACATATTTGTAGAGGTATGTTTAGAAAGTAATTTACCTATTTTCAGATTTGGTCAAAACTTTATTGTTGATTCATCTATTAGAAAAATCCTCTTAAGTAATGTTGAAATACCAATGAAGAAGGGTAATTTACTTGTGAGCAATAAAATCGTTATAGAATATATCGGTCAACCCATTGCGCCATTTATAAAGACCGATAATGACTTATTGTTGCAGCCAAAGCTTTCCCCGTTGCTTTATTTAAAGTTCGTATCTACATGGGTAGCTTTGCTTTTTTCGTACTTGGCTTACTCTTGGTCTCAATTGAGGCATGCATGTTCTAACTATTTTTGTTTCACAAACTTAAAGCCAAGGTTAGATTCTTTTCAAAAAACCTATGCTAGTATAATATCTTATCCAATGACATCGGTAAGAGAATGCAAAATAAAATTCATAGCCGAATGGAGTGATACAAAATCTGAACCATTCGTTTGCTTAACTCCAAAGCCATTCTCACAGCAAGATCGGCTAGAAAATAAAAAGTTTACCTTTAGTTCGAGCATGTGTGATCAAATATTTTATTTGTTGCTAAAAAATAATTACATAAGAATTCTTGATCACCATGTCAAGCAATCAATTCAAGGACGAATGTATTGTAGGTTGCATCATTCGTTCAAACATAATTTTGAGGATTGCAATATGTTTCGTCAAATAGTTAAATCGGCCATTGATAAAGGACGATTGAGAATTGTTGAAACACCAAAGGATGACTAGTCTATTGCGATTGGTCTTGATGGCAAAAAGTTTTTGCATCGGCTACTTCAAGCCGATCCATCTAAAGAGAAGGTAAAAACTGCAGGTGATGGGATCAAGCTTTCAAGTACAGAAGTTGTTGAAGAGCACAATGAACATGAACTTGAGGGTGAGAATTCCATCGAAGCTACAATGAAGACGCTAAGGACTGGGGGGCAACAAGGAAATCCAATGATCGATGAAAGCAAACCAAAAGAATAAAAAGGCCGAAATAAGCGCAAGTGTACGATATCAAAAATCACCTTCACTAAACTATTGGATAAATATAAAAAGAAGAGTGAAGAAAAGAATGCTTATTGGCCAAATCAGGCGAAGAAACCAAGATCACCCCCAAGGCGCAAATGTGAGGATCGGTATTGGCAAAGTGAGAATTTTAATGCAACATATTCATATCCTTATTTTGGGCCGCCAATGCCAATGTCGTGGATGCCTCCCTATGCTCATGTAGATCCATATCCATCATGGGACATGTATGACACAAGGACACATTCTCCATCTTATTTTAGACCATCTCATCAATATTATGCAGCTCCGAGAAGATCAACATTTGAACAATCACATGTTAAAGACCGTTTCAATCATAAGGAATCGGTCCAGAGCTCAAGGAAGAAGAAAGAGGTGGTCAAGC
The DNA here is from genome assembly GCF_018294505.1 of Triticum aestivum. Classification (NCBI taxonomy): domain Eukaryota; kingdom Viridiplantae; phylum Streptophyta; class Magnoliopsida; order Poales; family Poaceae; genus Triticum; species Triticum aestivum. The sequence goes on along the minus strand of NC_057796.1, from coordinate 273,903,019 downwards.
AATTTTACCGTGTTAAAAGAGATGGTCGTAAGAGTGCAACTTCAGATTTCATCTCAAATGAAAAAGAGCCAGTTAAAGTGTTGACATTGGCTACTAAAGGCAATGAGATGAAGCAACCAATTATTGAGAGTCAAAGTGCCAAATCTGAAGAAAAGAAGTTGAGAGTGCACAAGGTCAAAACAGAATCACAGTCGAGATGCCCACTCGGTTTATCATATTGGCAAAAGAGGGAATTACAAAATCTTAGTGCACAAGAACTTGAAGAGAGGAACATGGCATGGGTTCCCAAAGGAAGTGCTCAAAATAAGAATTATGTGCAAGCTTCCATTACAAGAAGTACGGCAAAGCTGAAGAAGGAAAATAGTGAAAACTATGAAGGACCAAGATTAAGGTTTCAGCATCTTCGGTCTACACATTGTCCATATTCTTCAACTATGCCATTAACGCCTACGCCATGGAATTCGTCATCAGGTATGATTGGTAACCCTCAATGGGCTTATTTTAATCCATGGATGCAATATAATTTCTTACATCATGAAAGGGTATTACCAAGTCACTATACATTTGATTAGCTACAAGTTTGTTGCTGATCCAAAGGGCCGAAATACTTGATTTGTCATTTCATTTGTTTATTTCGGCTATATGTGCTTTGAATGAAGTTTACATGGTAATGGCCGATATTTATCTATCATCCTTAGATTATGTCAATGTATGGCCAGTGCAATATTCTAACATCGTCCTTAGTTTGATTGGAGAGCGAGACAAGGTACGTGCTCTTGGAAATTTATACTTATAGTTGAATGGAGTTGAGACATCATGACCGATATCATTGAATACATGATACATAGACCTATTCATAGTTACAGAATTGGCTAGGGGGCTTATACTTTGTTTGGATATGATTTGGCTTATGCGTCTTTGAGATCTATAAGAGGCCAAATCATAGCTGATTTTATTACTGAACATCAAATTAATGACATGCGTAATATTGATACTAGCCTTGTCTCTTTAGTACTATGGAGATTATGTTTTGATGGTTCAATTCGTAGCAATGGCTAAATTGCTGGTGTTGTTTATATATCTCCTTATGGTACTATTTTTGAAGCCTCGTGCCGCTTAGAATATTTTTATGCATGATTAATCAAAGCTGAATATGCATCGTTATTCGGATTGAATCTTTTACTTGCTATAGGTGCTATACATATTGAGGCTTTCGGTGATTCGTTATGAGTAGTGCAACAAATATCGAAGGGTTATCAATGTTTTGACGAATCGCTTATAGTTTATATTGGCGTATGTCTAGATGCAAGATTTACCTTTTTAAAATTGTTCATATATCCAGATATGACAGTTCGAAAGAGTTGGCACAGCAAGCATCCGGCTACTATGTTAACCATGGTGTATTGCATTTCTATCAATAGCCGATGCTAGGTCTTGTCAACATAGGTAAGGCCGAACCGAAGCCCACCGCTTCGGCCACTAATAAAATTTTTATGCAGGCGAAAGTAAGGATTGGAGAAATTTTATTGTTGAGTATCTACAAAATCCTAGCAAAAGGGTGAACAATATGGTTTGAAGGATGACCTTGAGATACATATCTATGGTACTTTATCACCAGATTGTTAATGAAGCTGAGAAGGTTTCACCAAAGTTTGCATCAGAAAGTTCACACAAGACATGGTCGATATATACTTATTGTCCTAAGGACATATAAATGGCCGATGGAGTTTTGACATCGTCCTTAGAATAAATTTGGTACAAGTTATTTTTTGGCACGCTAGATTTGCCGAAAAACAGGGGGGCATGTGTTGACGCTCAAAAGTGGCACGTTTATAAAGAGTGGTTTGAAGCTATGTCAAGATTAATTCAAACTTACTATTGAAAGTCACCATGAGATGGCTCTATTCGAGAAGATCAAGATGAATATGAAGATGGCCTAAAGCGGAGCTCGGATGTAAAAGTTATGACAAATTCAGAGATGCTCATGTCGAAACCAGATTAAAGAATGCCTAGAAACGCAATTAAGATGGCTTCAAATGGAGAAAGATTAAACATGAAAGTTGTGCGTCTCGTCGAATCGATCGATATTGATATAAAGGTCGTCCTAATCCGAGGTGGTATGCAAAAGTTATAGCCCGCACAGCGCGACCTCCAGTGAGCAAAATATGACGCCGGGAACCAGACACATGTGGGTATGTCTGATGAGCTGCGTGAATAATTAGCTGTTTTGCGCGAGCGATTTGACCCTTGAGATGACCTCTGATAAAAAAATGTTAAACATGAAAGTTGTTCGTCTCGTCGAAATGGCCAAGACTGCTTTTGGACTCGTTTCCATCCGAGGTCGTTTACCACCATAAAGAAGACCCGCAAGGGTGCAGCCAGTTTCATACCGAACAGTTTTGGAAAGTTCGGATAAAACCAATCCGAATTTGACTAGGGCTTTGGACGTGAATCCAAACCTTTTCCTTGCACGGTAAGTCCAGCCGCCTCTTATATACCTAAGGGGTGACGGCCGATTGAACAACACACAATCGATCAAATCAATCTACCACTTTTTACCCTTTACCTTTATCTCTCTCCCTTGTTCTTCTTCTTCCTCATTCTTCGTCTGTTCTTCTTGTTGTAGGGCGGCGAACCTCGAGGCCCTAGGGGCGACCAAGTCGACTTAGGGCAGCCCATAGCCGCCGCGCGCCCTGACGGGGTCCCTCCCGGGCGTGTGGGGTTTCGGGTCCTGAAAGGCACCCGCCGGATTGCTTGCGTACCGCGCTTCCGGACGGGTCTCCTTTGATGTGAGCTGCGGTGCATCACCCCCGGTGTCGAGGGTACACCTTCCGGAAGCGCGGTACGCAGGCAATCCGGTGGGCGCTTTTGTTGACCCGAAACCCCACACGCCCGGAGAGACCCCGTCAGGGCGCACGGTGGTTATGGGCTGCCCAAGGTCGACCTGATCGCCCCTAGGGCCTCGAGGTTCGCCGCCCTGCAACAAGAAGAACAGACGAAGAACGAGGAATAAGAAGAACTCGGGTTAAGAAGAAAAAATAAAAGATAAAAAGTGGTAGATGATTTGTTCGATTGTGTGTTGTTCAATCGGCCGTCACCCCTTAGATACATAAGAGGCGGGTGGACTTCCCATGCAAGGAAAAGGCTTGGATTCACGTCCAAAACCCTAGTCAAATTCGGATTGGTTTTGTCCGAACATTTTAAAACTGTTCGGTTTAAACTGGCTGCACCTTGCGGGTCTTTTTTGTGGTGGTAAACGATCTCGGATGGAAACGATCCCAAAAGCAGTCTTGACCGTTTCGACGAGACGAACAACTTTCGTGTTGAACTTTTTTCATCAAAGGTCATATTGAGGGACAAACCGGTCACGCAAACCAGGCTATTCCCTCGCGCTACCCATGAGACATGTGTCTGGTGGGACGCGCCACATCTCGCCTCGTGACAGAGCTGCACTCCGATTGCTCTAACTTTTGCATACGAACTCGGATTTGGATTATTTTTATATCAAAATTGATCATTTCGATGAGACGAATACAACCAGTGTAGATTATGTTTCCATTTGAGGTCGTCTTGGGGGCTTAATCGGCCAAACTGTACTCTGAATATAAGATCTTAGTACTTTGAGCATAGTTTCGGCCTTCGAGATGAAATCGGACGGTGATGACCCAAACTTCAAAGATGTTCATATCAACAATATAGAACTCTTTCATGTAGATCACTTCTCCATTTGAGGTCATCTTAAATAAGTTCTTGACCGTGCCAAAATCTGGTGTCAACACATGCCCCCCTGTTTTTCGGCAAAACTTGGATGCCGAAAAATAATTTGCCCAGAGTTTGTTCTAAGGACGATGTCAACACTCCATCGTCCATTTATATGTGCTTAGGGCGATAATTATATATCGGCCATGTCTTTGCTTAGGGCGATAGTTATATATCGGCCACTTTGATTAGCAACAAAATACAGCTAATCGAATGTATGGTGATGAGGTAAAACCCTTGCATGTTGTAAGAAGTTATATTGCGTCCATGGATCAAAATAAGTCCATGGAGGGTAACCAGTCATACCTGAGGATGAATTCCATGTCATCGGCATCAATGGCATAGTTGGAGAATGTGGACAATGTGTGCACCGAAGACGTTGAAACCTTCGGCTTGGTCGTTCATAATTATCACTCTTTTCCTTCTTTACCTTTGTCGCACTTCTTGCAATGGAACCTTGCACATCAGTCTTGTTTTGATTATTTCCTTTGGGAACCCATGCCATGTTTCTCTTTTCAATCTCTTGTGCACTAAGTTTTTGTAATTTCTTTTTTTGCCAATACGATAAGCCAAGTGAGCGCCCCGGCTGTGATTTTGTTTGAACTAATGACAATTCTTGTTTTAACTTGTGCACTTTCAACTTCTTTTCTTCGGATTTGGCACTTTGAATCTCGACAATTGATTGTTTCATTTCATTGCCTTTAGTAGCCAATGTTAACACTTTAATTGGCTCTTTATCCTTTAAGATCAAATCTGAATTGGCACTCTCGCGACCATCTTTTTTAACTCGATATACTTGTTTGATCACCTCTTCCTTCTTTCTTGAGCTCCGGACCAATTCTTTCTTATTGAAACGGTCTTGAACATATGACAGCTCACTGAACGTTGATCTTCTTGAAGCTGCATAATAATGGTGAGATGGTCTAAAATATGATAGAGAATGTGTCATTGTATCATACATGTCCCATGATGAATATCGATCTACATGAGCATAGGGAGGCATCCACGACATCGGCATTGGCGACCAAAAATAAGGATATGAACACGTTGCATTAAAATTCTTTTCTTGCCAATACTGATCCTTGGATTTGCGCCTAGGGGGTGATCTTGATGCTTTTGCATTACTCGGTCGATAAGCACCATTCTCTTCACTTTTATTTTGATATTTATATAATAACTGTGCAAAAGTGACCTTGGATTTCTTGTGCTTGTGCTTATTGCGGCCTTTATCTCCTTTTGTTTTCCTTCCATCGATCTTTGGATTGCTTTGTTGCCCCCCAGTCCTTGGCGTCTTCATTGTATCTTCGATAGAACTCATGCCTTCAAGAATATTTTCATTGTGCTCTTGAACAACTTCTTTACTTGAAAGCTTGATCCCATCATCCACTGTGTTTTCCTTCTCATCATTTAATGAATCAGTTTGAAGAAGCCGATACAAAAACTTTTTGCCATCAGGGTCAATCGAAATAGACTGGTCATCCTTTGGTGTCTCAACAAATCTCAATTGTCCTTTATCAATGGCCGGTTCGACTACTTGACGAAACATATTGCAATCCTCAAAATTATGTTTGAACAAATAATGCAACCTACAATACATTCGTCCTTGAATTGATGGCTTGACATGGTGATCAAGAATTTTTATGTAATTATTTTTCAGCAACAAATCAAATATTTGATCACACATGCTTGAATTGAAGGTAAACTCTTTATTCTCTAGCCGATCTTGCCATGAGAATGGCTTTGAAGTTAAGCAAACGAATGGTTTAGATTTTGCATTACCCCATTCGGCTATGTGTTGTATTTTGCACTCTATCTCTGATGTCTTTGAAAAGGAAATTATACCATCATCGATTTTCTCAACACAGTATAACCTTGGCTTTAAATTTTTGAAATCAAAGTAGTTAGAACATACATGTCTCAGTTGAGGCCATGCATAAGCCAAGTATGAAGCAAGCAAGCTACCCAATTAGATATGAATTTTAAATAAAGCAATGGGAAAAACTTTGGCGGCAATAATAAATCACTATCGGTCTTTGTAAATGGCATAATAGGTTGACCGATATCTTCCATAACAATTTTATTGCTAACAAGTAAATTACCCTTCTTCATTGGTCTTTCAAAATTACTTACGAGAATTTTTCTTATAGAAGCATCAACAATAAAGTTGTGACCAAATCGGAAGATAGGTAAATCACTTGCTAGACATACCTTTTCAAACACTTTGGGAAAGCATGATGGTTGCGTTGCTTGAATGATATGTTGTTCCTCTTTCGAATAGCTCCCCAACACCTTGTTGGCGTCTTTTTCTAGAATAGATTCGGCATACGTAATATTTGATTCGGTCTTTTCAATAACTGAATTAACTTTGTTATCCCAATCACCACTCTTTTTGATAATTCTATCCACACTCAATGCTTTCTCTTTTTGACATAATCTAGCTTGTATTGCAGCGGAACTAATAGGTTTCCCCTCTTTCATTAATTCATTTAGAACAACATTGCACTCATCCCAAAAAGACGTAAGATTTATCTTAATGACCCAATCTGGATAGAATTGCCCCCCGACACTTTTAGACTCTTTCGGTAACGAGATGTCACCGAAATTCTGTAATTGTGCAGGGGAAACATTGTATGACATGGTACTAAGTGAAGGCACATGTGATCCTATAGAATTTTCAGTTATTCGGCTATTAGCGTGAAGGTGCAAAGCCGAATTATGAATACCTATAGTTGCATATGGTGCGAAAACATTAGAAGCATGAGGTGTAGCATATGATGGTTGAGGGTAATTGGCCGGATAACTAGTAGTAGCATGGCCAATTCCTCTATCCACCGGCATGTTTGGATTAACATATTGCAAACTAGTTGCCGATGAATAAAAAGGAGAAACACTTTGTTGCATACTATCAGAAGTTCCCGTGTGAGGTGTTTCAACTTGATTAACCGAACTCATCATGTTGTTCATCGGCATATGGATTTGTGGGGTTGCCGATGCATGGGAGTTTGGATACATATGTTGTACGTTGCTAAAATCGTAAGAATTTGAAGCATGAAGATTGTTCTAAATCGGCTGTTGCGCATAACAAGATGCTTGATTTATAAAACTAGGGCTAGCCGACACATTATGCTGATTAGACGATCTAGCAACAACATATGCATTATTTGCATCTACATAAGTGAATTGGGTATTCATATTACCTTTGTAGATTGCAAACCCTAGATGACGCTCTCTTCGTAGCAAGAACGGGCTGGAGACCGTTCAAAGCTTTGTCCCCAGCGGAGTCGCCAAAAAGTGTGTTCGCACACGAACACGTCACCGTGTACCCTCAACGCCGGGGGTGATGCACTGCAGCTCACGTCGAAGGAGACCCGCCGGAAGCGCGGTACGCAAGATAATCCGGCGAGCGCTTTTGAGCACCCAAAACCCCACACGCCCGGGAGGGACCCCGTCAGGGCGCACGGCGGCTATGGGCTGCCCTAGGTCGACCTGATCGCCCCTAGGGCCTCGAGGTTCGCCACCCTGCAACAAGAAGAACAGACGAAGAACGAGGAAGAAGAAGAACTAGGGTTAAGGAGAAAAGATAAAACATAAAAAGTGGTAGATGATTTGTTCGATTGTGTGTTGTTCAATCGGCCGTCACCCCTTAGATACATAAGAGACGGGTGGACTTCCCGTGCAAGGAAAAGCTTGGATTCACGTCCAAAACCCTAGTCAAATTCGGATTGGTTTTGTCCGAACTTTCCAAAACTGTTCGGTTTAAACTGGCTGCACCTTGCGAGTCTTGTTTGTGGTGGTAAACGATCTCGGATGGAAACAATCCCAAAAGCAATCTTGACCGTTTCGACGAGACAAACAACTTTCATGTTGAACGTTTTTTCATCAGAGGTCATATTGAGGGTCAAACCGGTCATGCAAACCAGGCTATTCCCTCGCGCTACCCATCAGACATGTGTCTGGTGGGGCGCGCCACATCTCGCCTCGTGACAGAGCTGCACTTCGATTGCTCTAACTTTTGCATAAGAACTCGGATTTGGATTATTTTTATATCAAAATTGATCGTTTCGACGAGACGAAGACAACCAGTGTAGATCATTTTCCATTTGAGGTCGTCTTGGGGGCTTAATCGACCAAACTGTACTCTGAATATAAGATCTTAGTACTTTGGGCATAGTTTCGGCCTTCGAGATGAAATCGGACGGTGATGACCCAAACTTCAAAGATGTTCATATCAACAATACGGAACTCTTTCATGTAGATCCCTTCTCCATTTGAGGCCATCTTAAATAAGTTCTTGACCGTGCCAAAATCTGGTGTCAACCCAATAAGTGTGTTTGCACACGAACACGTCACCGTGTACCTCCAACGCTGAGGGTGATGCACCGCAGCTCACGTTGAAGGAGACCCGTCCGGAAGCGCGGTACGCAAGCAATCCGGCGGGCGCTTTTGATGACCCGAAACCCCACGCGCCCGGGAGGGACCCCGTCAGGGCGCGCGGCGGCTATGGGCTGCCCTAGGTCGACCTGATCGCCCTAGGGCCTCGAGGTTTGCCGCCCTGCAACAAGAAGAACAGACGAAGAACAAGGAAGAAGAAGAACTAGGGTTAAGGAGAAAAGATAAAAGATAAAAAGTGATAGATGATTACTCTTTTTTTCCCAGCGGAGTCGCCAAAAAGTGTGTTCGCACACGAGCACGTCACCGTGTACCCTCGGCGTCGAGCGCGATACACAGGACACATCGCTGAAGGAGGCTCACCGGAAGCGCGATACGCAAGACAATGCGGCGAGCTCTTTTGAAGACCCGAAACCCCACGCGGCCGGGAGAGACCCCGTCTGGACGCACGGCGGTGATGGGCTGCCCTAGGTCGGTTCGCCCGCCCCTAGGGCTTCGTAGATCGAAGCTCTCCGAAGCGAAGAACACCGATGAACGAGAAGCAGAAAACTAGGGTAGGAGATGAAAGTTTGTAGATGGGTTTTGCAATTGTGTGTTGTTCAATCGGCACCCTTAGATATATAAGAGGCGGCTGGACTTCCCATGCAAGGAAAAGTCTTGGATTCACGTCCAAAACCCTAGTCAAATTCGGATTGGTTTTATCCGAACTTTCCAAAACTGTTCGGTTTAAACTGGGTGCACCTTGCGGGTCTTTTTTGTGGTGGTAAACAATCTCGGATGAAAACGAGCCCAAAAGCAATCTTGACCGTTTCGACGAGATGAACGACTTTCATGTCGAAGGTTTTTTTATCAGAGGCCATATTGAGGGTCAAATCGGTCGCGCAAAACAGGCTATTCCCTCGCGCTACCCATCACACATAGGTCTGGTGGGGTGCGCCACATCACGCTTCATGACAGGGCTGCACTCCAATAGCTCTAACTTTTGCATACGAACTCGGAATGGGACGATTTTTATTTCAAAATCGATCATTTCGACGAGACGAAGACAATCTGTGTAGATCATTTTTCCATACGAGGCAGTCTTGGGAGCGTAATCAGCCGAATAGTGTTCTGAATACAAAATCTCGGTATTTCGAACACAACTTCGGCCTTCGAGATGAGATCGGATGGCGATGGCCCAAACATCAAAGTTTCGCCTTTTGACGATACGGAACTTTCTTAGTTTGAGCACTTCTCCATTTGAAGCCATCTTCATTAAGTTCTTGGTCGTGCCAAAATCTGGTGTCAACAGCCTCCCAACCTTTTACCTCAAGGGTAATGTCAACAATAATAATTCATGATCAAATATATTTTAATGGTCATATATGCTTAGATATTTCCATCACATGATGCTTACCAACTAAAGAGTAGGTTGGAATGAGAAGGAATACTACCGACTCTTGCATAAAAGTAAAAGATAGACCCTTCGCAGAGGGAAGCTGGGATTTGCAGAGGTGCCAGAGCTCGAAGCTTGAAAACGGAGATGAAAATAATTTTGAGAGGTATGCTTTCATTGTCAACATAACGACCAAGAGTTCCCAATATCTTCCATACTAGATACATTATAGGCGGTTCCCAAACAGAAAGGTAAAGACTTTACTCCCCATCCACCAACAATCACACTCCACGGCTTGTCCGAAACAACGGGTGACGTCCAACTATCAACAATCCTGGGGGAGTTTTGTTTAAATTATTTGCAATTTTGTTTTTGATCTTTTGATCATAGGACTGGGCATCCCAGTTACTAGCCATTTTCTCATGAATGATGAGCGGAATCCACTCATCGTGAGAATAACCCACCTAGCATGGAAGATACTGACAGCCCCCAGTCGCTACATGAGCGATTCGGGCATACAAAACAGATTATTATTTGAAGGTTTAGAGTTTGGCACAAGCAAATTTACTTGGAACGGCAGGTAAATACCGCATATAGGTAGGTATGGTGGACACTCATGGAAGAAACTTGGTTCAAGGAATTTGGATGCACAAGCAGTATTCCCGCTTAGTACAGATATTTTGGCTAGCAAAGGATTCTAAAGAGCAAGCACCACATGTTAGAGGATCCATAACAATATAACTTATACAAATATACCCAAACATAACTCATTAAGTTGTCTTCCTTGTCCAACTTCAACTAATTTGAGCAAGTTTGAAAATAATTAATGGGGCTCACAATCATAGAAGATGTCCAAGATAGTATATTTATATGTGAAATCTCTCTTCCTTCAATATTCTTTCATAAATTGTTCAAGTGACCAATACAATGTTTGCTAACCTTCAATAAATTTACCACCTCTACTTCTTATATGTGAAGTCATTACTCCCCATGGGATAAGCATATGAAACATATATAATTTTAGATTTATGATATTCAAACCATTCAACCATTTACTCATAGGATATAAGTGAAGCTCACGAGTAAATGACAAACTACTCCAAAAAGATATAAGTGAAGATCAATGAGTAGTTAAATAATTATGTAGCTATGCGAAGACTCTCTCTCATTTAAGAATTTCAGATCTTGATATTTTATTCAAACAGCAAGCAAAACAAAATAAAATGACATGATGCTCCAAGCAAAACACATATCATGTGGTGAATAAAACTATAGCTCCAAGTAAAGTTACCGATGGATAAGGACAAAAGAGGGGATGCTGTCCGGGGCATCCCCAAGCTTAGGCTCTTGGTTGTCCGTCAATATTACCTTGTGGTGCCTTGGGAATCCCCAAGATGAGGCTCTTGCCACTCCTTATTCCATAGTCCATCGAATCTTTACACAAAACTTGAAAACTTCACAACACAAAACTTAACAGAAAATCTCGTGAGCTCCGTTAGCGAAAGAAAACAAAACACCACTTCAAGGTACTATAATGAACTCATTCTTTATTTGTATTGGTGTTAAATCTACTGTATTCCAACTTCTCTATGGTTTATAAACTATTTTACTAGCCATAGATTCATCAAAATAAGCAAACAACACACTAAAAGAAGAATCTGTCAAAAACAGAACAGTCTGTAATAATCTGTATCAAACGTATACTTCTAGAACTCCAAAAATTCTGAAATAAATAGGTGGACCTGGGGAATTTGTCTCATAATCATCGGCAAAAAGAATCAACTAAATACCACTCTCCAGTAAAAAGTTTTAGCTAATCTCGTGAGTGCTAAAGTTCCTGTTTTTTACAGCATGATCATAAAGACTTCACCCAAGTCTTCCCAAAGGTTCTACTTGGCACAAACACTAATTAAAACACAAAACCACATCTAACCATAGGATAGATGGATTATTTATTCCTAAACAGAACCAAAAATCAAGAAACTAAAATAAAATTGGGTTGCCTCCCAACAAGCGCTAACGTTTAACGCCCCTAGCTAGGCATGATGATTTCAATGATGCTCACATAAAAGATAAGAATTAAAACATAAAGAGAGCATCATGAAGAATATGACTAGCACATTTAAGTCTAACCCACTTCCTATGCATAGGGATTTTGTGAGCAAAAAATTTATTGGAACAAGAATCAACTTGCATAGGAAGGTAAAACAAGCATAACTTTAAAATTTTAAGCACATAGAGAGGAAACTTGATATTTTTGCAACTCCTACAAGCATATATTCCTCCCTCATAATAATTTTCAGTAGCATCATGAATGAATTCAACCATATAACCAGCACATAAAGCATTCTTTTCATGATCTACTTGCATAGAAATTTTATTACTCTCCACATAAGCAAATTTGTTCTCATGAATAGTAGTGGGAGCAAACTCAACAAAATAACTATCATCTGAAGCTTAATCCAATTAAAAATTAAAATCATGATGACAAGTTTCATGGTTATGTTTATTCTTTATAGCATGCGTGTCATCACAATAATCATCGTAAAAGGAGGCATGCTTTCATCATAATAAATTTGCTAATCAAAACTTGGGGGGACTAAACATATCATCTTCATCAAACATAGCATCCCCAAGCTTGTGGCTTTCCATATCGTTAGCATCATGGGTATTCAAAGAATTCATACTAACAACATTGCAATCATGCTCATCATTCACATATTTTATGCCAAGCATTCTATGTAATTCTTCTTCTAGTACTTGAGCACAATTTTCCTTCCCATCATTTTCACGAAAGACATTAGAAAGATGAAGCATACGAGGCAACCTTAATTCCATTTTTTGTAGTTTTCTTTTATAGACTAAACTAGTGGTAAAACAAGAAACAAAAAGATTCAATTGCAAGATCTAAAGATATACATTCAAGCACTCACCTCCCGGCAACGACGCCAGAAAAGAGCTTGATGTCTACTACGCAACCTTCTTCGTGTAGACATTGTTGGGCCTCCAAGTGCAGAGGTTTGTAGGACAGTTGCAAATTTTCCTCAAGTGGATGACCTAAGGTTTATCAATCTGTGGGAGGCGTAGGTTGAAGATGGTCTCTCTCAAACAACCCTGCAACCAAATAACAAAGAGTCTCTTGTGTCCCCAACACACCCAATACAATGGTAAATTGTATAGGTGCACTAGTTCGGCGAAGAGATGGTGATACAAGTGCAATATGGATGGTAGATATAGGTTTTTCTAATCTGAAAATATAAAAAGAGCAAGGTAACTAATGATAAAAGTGAGCACAAATGGTATTGCAATGCGTTGAAACAAGGCCTAAGGTTCATACTTTTACTAGTGCAAGTTCTCTCAACAATAATAACATAATTGGATCATATAACTATCCCTCAACATGCAACAAAGAGTCACTCCAAAGTCACTAATAGCGGAGAACAAACGAAGAGATTATTGTAGGGTACGAAACCACCTCAAAGTTATTCTTTCGGATCGATCTATTCAAGAGTTCATACTCGAATAACACCTTAAGACACATATCAACCAAAATCCTAATGTCACCTAGATACTCCAATGTCACCTCAAGTATCCGTGGGTATGATTATACGATATGCATCACACAATCTCAGATTCATCTATTCAAACCAACACAAAGAACTTCAAAGAGTGCCCCAAAGTTTCTACCGGAGAGTCAAGACGAAAACGTGTGCCAACCCCTATGCATAGATTCCCAAGGTCACGGAACCCGCAAGTTGATCACCAAAACATACATCAAGTGAATCACGTGATATCCCATTGTCACCACAGAGAAGCACATGCAAGACATACATCAAGTGTTCTCAAATCCTTAAAGACTCAATCCGATAAGATAACTTCAAAGGGAAAACTCAATCCATTACAAGAGACTAAAGGGGGAGAAACATCATAAGATCCAACTATAATAGCAAAGCTCGTGATACATCAAGATCGTACCACCTCAAGAACACGAGAGAGAGAGAGATCAAACACATAGCTACTGGTACATACCCTCACCCCCGAGGGTGAACTACTCCCTCCTCGTCATGGAGAGCGCCGGGATGATGAAGATGGCCACCGGTGAGGGATCCCCCCTCCGGCAGGGTGCCGGAACAGGGTCCCGATTGGTTTTTGGTGGCTACAGAGGCTTGCGGCGGCGGAACTCCTGATCTAGGTTATTTTCTGGAGGTTTCAGTATTTATAGGATTTTTTGGCGTAGGTCCCATGTCAGGGGGGGTCTCTGGGTTGTCCACGAGGCAGGGGCCCACGCCCAGGGGGTGGGCGCGCCCCCCACCCTCGTGGGCAGCCCGGGACTCTCCTGGCCCAACTCTTTTACTCCGGGGGCTTCTTTTGGTCCAGAAAAAATCATCAAAAATTGGCACGTCAATTGGACTCCGTTTGGTATTCCTTTTCTATAAAACTCAAAAACAAGGAAAAAAACAGAAACTGGCACTGGGCTCTAGGTTAATAGGTTAGTCCCAAAAATCATATAAAGTAGCATATAAATGCATATAAAACATCTTAGAAGGATAATATAATAGCATGAATACTTCATAAATTATAGATACGTTGGAGACGTATCAGGTCCCTGTTCCGGCACCCTGTCGGAGGGGGGATCCCTCACCGGTGGCCATCTTCATCATCCCGACGCTCTCCATGACGAGGAGGGAGTAGTTCACCCTCGGGGCTGAGGGTATGTACTAGTAGCTATGTGTTTGATCTCTCTCTCTTTCTCTCTCTCTCTCTCTCGTGTTCTTGATTTGGCACGATCTTGATGTATCGCGAGCTTTGCTATTTTAGTTGGATCTTATGAAGTTTCTCCCCCTCTACTCTCTTGTAATGGATTGAGTTTTCCCTTTGAAATTATCTTATCGGATTGAGTCTTTAAGGATTTGAGAACACTTGATGTATGTCTTGTGTGGTATACTCGTGGTGACAATGGGGTATTCTATTGATTCACTTGATGTATGTTTTGGTGATCAACTTGCGGGTTCCGTGACCAGGGGAATCTATGCATAGGGGTTGGCACACGTTTTCGTCTTGACTCTCCGGTAGAAACTTTGGGGCAGTCTTTGAAGTACTTTGTGTTGGTTGAATAGATGAATCTGAGATTGTGTGATGCATATTGTATAATCATACCCACGGATACTTGAGGTGACATTGGATTATCTAGGTGACATTAGGGTTTTAGTTGATTTGTGTCTTAAGGTGTTATTCCAGTACGAAGTCTAGGATAGATCGAACGGAAAGAATAGCTTCATGTTATTTTACTATGGACTCTTGAATAGATCGATCAGACAGGATAACTTTGAATTGGTTTCATACCCTACCATAATCTCTTTGTTTGTTCTCTATTATTAGTGGCTTTGGAGTGACTCTTTGTTGCATGTTGAGGGATAGTTATATGATCCAATTATGTTATTATTGTTGAGAGAACTTGCACTAGTGAAAGTATGAACCCTAGGCCTGGTTTCAATGCATTGCAATACCGTTTGTGCTCACTTTTATCATTAGTTACCTTGCTGTTTTTATATTTTCATATTACAAAAACCTATATCTACCATCCATATTGCACTTGTATCACAATCTCTTCGCCGAACTAGTGCACCCATACAATTTATCATTGTATTGGGTGTGTTGGGGACACAAGAGACTCTTTGTTATTTGGTTGCAGGGTTGTTTGAGAGAGACCATCTTCAACCTACGCCTCCCACGGATTGATAAACCTTAGGTCATCCACTTGAGGGAAATTTGCTACTGTCCTACAAACCTCTGCACTTGGAGGCCCAACAACGTCTACAAGAAGAAGGTTGTGTAGTAGACATCAAGCAGTTTCTGGCGCCGTTGCCGGGGAGGTGAGTGCTTGAAGGTTTATCTTTAGATCTTGCAATCAAATCTTTTAGTTTCTTGTTTTATCACTACTTTAGTTTATAAAAGAAAACTACAAAAAAATGGAATTAAGGGTGCCTCATATGCTTCATCTTTTTTATGTCTTTCGTGAAAATGATGGGAAGGAAAATTGTGCTCAAGTACTAGAAGAAGAATTACATAGAATGCTTGGCATAAAATATGTGAATGATGAGCATGATTTCAATGTTGTTAGTATGAATTCTTTGAATACCCATGATGCTAATGATATGCAAAGCCACAAGCTTGGGATGCTATGTTTGATGAAGATGATATGTTTTGTCCCCCAAGTTTTAATGAGCAAATTTCTTATGATGATAGCATGCCTCCTATTTATGATGATTATATTGATGAAAGTGGGTTTGGAAGAGTGTCAACTTTAGGAATTAATGATCCCACTATTTTGTAGGATGTTGAATCTTATTGTGATAATTATGAAAGTGGATTTGGAGAGGTCATGACTTTATTTAGTGATAAATCCACTATTTTGGAAGAGGTTCCAATTGATTATGAGAATAAAGTTGCTATCTATGATGATTATTATGATGACATGTATGCTATAAAGAATAATGATAACCATGAAACTTGTCATCATGATTTTAGTTTTCAATTGGATTATGCCTCACATGATAATTATTTTGTTGAGTTTTCTCCCACTATTATTCATGAGAAAAAAATTGCTTATGTGGAGAGTAGTAAATTTTCTATGCTTGTAGGTCATGAAAAGAATGCTTTATGTGATGGTTATATTGTTGAATTCATTCATGATGCTACTGAAAATTATTATGAGGGAGGAATATATGATCGTAGGAATTGCAATAATATCAAGTTTCCTCTCTATGTGCTTAAAATTTTAAAGTTACGCTTGTTTTGCCTTCCTATGCTAGTTGATTATTGTTCCCATAAATTGTTTGCTCACAAAATCCCTATGCACGGGAAGTGGGTTAGACTTAAATGTGCTAGTCATATTCTTCATGCTGCTCTCTTTATGTTTCAATTCTTATCTTTTATGTGAGCATCATTGAAATCATCATGCCTAGCTAGGGGCGTTAAACGTTAGCGCTTGTTGGGAGACAACCCAGTTTTATTTTTGTTCTTTGCTTTTTGCTCTTGTTTAGTAATAAATAATTCATCTAGCCTCTGTTTAGATGTGGTTTTATCTTTTAATTAGTGTTTGTGCCAAGTAGAACCTTTGGGAAGACTTGGGTGAAGTCTTTGCGATCTTGCTGTAAAAAAAGAAACTTTAGCGCTCATGCGATTAGCTGCCATTTTTTTACTGGAGAGTGCTTTTAGGTTGATTCTTGATCACATAATCTAATCATGGCATGTATATTAAGACACGAGTGATTCAAAGCAATAGTCTATCATTTGACATTAAGACAATAATACTTCAAGCATACTAATAAAGCAATCATGTCTTTTAAATAACATGGCCAAAGAAAGTTATCCCTACAAAATCATATAGTCTGGCTATGCTCCATCTTCACCATACAAAATATTCAAATCATGCACAACCCCGATGAGAAGCCAAGCAATTGTTTCATACTTTTGACATTCTCAAACCTTTTCAACGTTCACGCAATACATGAGCGTGAGCCATGGATATAGCACTATAGGTGCAATAGAGTATGATGATGGAGATTGTGTGGAGAAGACAAAAAAGGGAGAAAGTCTCACATCGACGCGGCTAATCAACGGGCTATGGAGATGCCCATCAATTGATGTCAATGCGAGGAGTAGGGATTGCCATGCAACAGATGCACTAGAGCTATAAGTGTATGAAAGCTCAAACTGAAACTAAGTGGGTGTGCATCCAACTTGCTTGCTCATGAAGACCTAGGGCATTTGAGGAAGCCCATCGTTGGAATATACAAGCCAAGTTCTATAATGAAAATTCCCACTAGTATATGAAAGTGATTGTAAGTGCATCTAGTGCCACCCCTAGTTGGTTTTGGAGTATTGACGACAAACCTGGTTGAGGGACTAATGTGTTTGTGAGAATCGCAGGATAACACAGGTAGTAGTCCCTCATTGATTCGGTTTACCTACCGGAGATGACCCCTAAAAATGTATGAAGACATTGAAGACAATGGTGGTATGTGAAGATATTCACATTGAAGACTATGACATGAGAAGACATCGCATGAAGACTATGGAGCGCGAAGACATAGTTGTTTCGTTGTTTCCTTTTCTTCTTTGTTGAGTCATAGGAACCACCGTACTGTTAAGTGGGATCCCAGTGAACAAAGTCAGAGTGACTGAAGTGATGCTCAACCAAATCCGATGTCTTCGAGCGAAGACAATGAGAGCAAATCTTATCCAGAGCTGGATGAGTCAGCTTTACTTGTAGCCCAAGTCAAGCTGCCGCGTGTGTTTGAAATCTGACCGTTGGAACACGTGTCAGTTCCTTAGTGACCCAGGGTCATTTTGGACAAATCAGGTCGGGTTGCCTAGTAGCTATAAATAGCCCACCCCTACACCATAAATTGGTGGCTGCTCAGAGTTAGTGCACGGCTTTTGTCGTTTGAGAGCAACCCACCTCCAGAGCCTTTGAGAGAGAGAAATCCTTGCGAGGACAAAGCCCAAACGCCCAGAGCCAAAGAGTGTTAGGCATCACTGAAGTCTTTCTGTCCGCGTGACCTGAAGATTTGTTACACTTGGGGACTGTGAATCCTCCAGCCGGTTAGGTGTCGCGTTCTGAGCATCCAAGAGTCATTGTGGATCGCCGGTGAACGAAGTCTGTGAAGGTTTGGAAGCCTACTTTGAAGACTTACCAGAGTGATTGGGCGAGGACTGGGTGTCCTTAGCTCAAGGGGAATAAGGTGAAGACACGGTCTTCTGAGTTGAATCTCGGCCTCCCTAACCAGACGTACAGTTGTCACAGCAACTGAAACTGGTCCAACATATCCTTTGTCCTCACCAAGTGACTGGTTCTATCCTCTCCCTCTCTTTACTTAAAGTTTGTCTTTGTGAAGTCATTGCCTGCTTGCACTACCTGTTTGACTTCACTGTGTGACTACTATCGTTGTTTGGCTTCATACTATCTTCCATCCTAATCTTTACTACCTAGCTGCTATTAGTCTTTGTGCTTTCACTTCATTGAATACTTGACTATGGCTTGCTTAGTGTAGTCTACCTTCCGCTGCATATCAATAGGTTCATTTCTATTGTTTGTCTTCAAAATACTCATGTTTTGAAGACTTCCATAAAAATTGCCTATTCACCCCCCCTCTAGTCGATAACTAGCACTTTCAATTGGTATCAGAGCAAGGTACTCACTTGTTCTGTGTGATTCGGTTTAAGCACCTGGAGTTTTAGCTATGTCGACTGCAGGGATAATCAAAGTCTCCGCTGCTTGCCCCATCTTTGATGGAACTGAATATCCCTACTGGAAAAATAAGATGCGCATGCATCTTGAAGCCATTGATGTCGACCTCTGGTATGTCGTCAAGAATGGTGTTCCCAAGACTGGTGAAGGTGTCACCCCTGCTGATGTCAAGAAGTTCATTCAACTGGATTCTACTGCCAAGAACATCATCGGTGGTCATCTGACCAAAGGACACCATGGTCATGTGAGTGCTCTGGAAACGTCGAAGCTAGTCTGGGACTGGATCTCCAAGGTCAACGAAGGCGTCTCAACCCAGAGAGATCAAAGGATTAGTGTTCTTCGCAACCTCTTCAACCGCTTCAAGAGAAACGACAATGAGAATGTCCAGCTCACGTTTGATCGCCTCACTGACATCACAAATGAGCTTCGTGCTCTCGGCGCCACTGAGATCACCAAGCATGAAATCGTCAAGACACTACTGAGATCACTTGACAGCTCATTCGACACCCTTGCCCTAATGATACAAGAACGCCCTGACTTCAAGACACTCGATCCGTCTGACATACTTGAGAGGCTCAACACACATGAGTTCTAGCTATCTAAGAAAAGAGATATCTATGGTCCCAACTATGGCCGAACTCGTGCTTTGAAGGCAAAAGTTGTTTCCTCATCTGAAGAAGAATCTGACTGCAGTTCTGGTGATCCTGAATACATTGGAAAGGAGCTTGCTATGCTTGTGAAGAAGTTCCAGAAGTTCACTAAGAAGAAGGGCTTTAGAAAGTCTTCACGATCCAGCTCAAGAAATGATGAAGCTTCCACTCATGACTACAAGAAGAGAACATGTCACAAGTGCAAGAAACCTGGACACTACATCTCTGAGTGTCCACATTGGGACAATGAGAACAAGAAGAAGAAGAAGAAGAAGAGCAAGGAATACGATTCTGATGACAAGAAGAAGAACAAATCCTCAAAGTCTTCTTCCAAGTCCTCGTCCGAGTCTTCATCAGATAAGAAGAGCTCATCTGGCAAGGCTCGTGCTTTTGTTGGCAAGGAGATGGATTCAGAGGAGGAGTCTGCTTCTGAGGAGGCAGAGGTGGAGTCTAAGGAGGAGTCCGACCCTGGCGTTGCAAGTCTGGCTCTAGCTACAGCCTACGTTGCCAAGTCCATCTTCAACACTAAAGATGATGGCCTCGTCACCAACGCCGATGCTAATGACAAGGACGACTCTGCTCCCACCTATTGCTTCATGGCACGTGGTGCCAAGGTAAAATCACGTGATGCTTACTTTCAATCATCAAGTGAAGATGACTCTGATTGTGAATCCAAACCCAGCTACAAAACACTTGCTAAAATTGCAACTGAACAACAGAAAGCTATGGAACATACTCAAAAACTGTTAGACAAAAACGATGACCTGTTGGATGCGGAAATGACTCGTTCTCAGTCCTTAATTGAAGATATAAAAAATCTTCATGTTAAGTACCAGGAACTTGAAAGTCGTCATGAAATGCTCACAACCACTCATGAAAAGCTTTCCTATGACTATCTTCAAAGGAAGCAAGAGCTTGAGAAATTGAGAGCGGCTCATGAAGATCTTCAAAAAGAGAATGAGTCACTTCGCGCTCAACAGATCAGTCCCGCTCAGGAAGGATTTGAACCACCATGTCTAAAATGCCTTGAGCGTGATAACGCTACTTCTGTTGCTGAATGTTCTACTGCTGCTACTGTTGCAATATCTTCAATTGTTGATGTGGTAACTAACCCCTCTGCTGAGGATACCACTACTATTGCTGATGAAAATGCTAGGTTGAAGATATTGCTTGAAACAGGGATGTACAAAAGTCTCAAAGGGCATCAGACACTGTGCGATGTCCTCAAAAAGTAGATTCTGAACCGAAACCCTAGGAAAGAGGGTGTTGGGTTCGAGAGGAAAATGATGTTGATGTGTAACATCCCAAATTTTCAATTTGGTATGTTATACATAGATCATCATTGCATATCATATTTTATTGCATTTTGACAAATCCTCGATAATCCTAAGCAACTCAAGGACCCTCGGAGAGAGTTGGGGATTTTCTCGAATTTTCATATTTGATTTTCATCAAATAATAAGACGAGGATTTTGGTTTTAATTATTTTCTCTCCAGAAAAATATTTCATTAAACAAAATAAATGAGAGGAGAAAATATGACTTCTCCAAAACAATTGAAATACTGGAGGAAAAATGTTAAAATCATTTATTGGATTTTATTCGGATTTTATTTGCAATTTTTATTGCATTAAAAATATTGCATGTTTTCAAAATATTTATTTTGTGTTAAAAAATGTTCACCCTATTCTAGATTTTCTAACTAGACGGGGAAAATTTATTTTATATTTTTTGGACTTTTATTTATTTTTCTACGAATTATTTTCCGCGGAACGTATTTAAAAAAAACCTAGATCGGTTTTTTTGGTTTTATTATTTTGCGAGCGTTCACCGAACCGTTCGTTTTAACGAACGCGTTCGTCGGTTTTTCTCTGATAACGAACGTCCGTTCTTTAACCGTTCGTCCGTTTTTCTTTTTCGTCGGATTTTTCCGCTATTTTCTCAGATTCGATTTCTGATCGAATCTTCGTTTCTGTTTAACTTCTCGCTCGTTTATCGGAATCAGGCGATTCAAGCGCCTAGAGTTTCGTCTCGAAATTCTCTTTCTGTTTAACCTACTCAAACAAGATTTTGCTATAGTAAAATTTGACCTAGATCCAGATTAGTAAACGAAGCTTCTTTCTTTCGCAGTTTGACTTTCGTTGCTTCTTTCGAGTTGATTCTTTTTGCAAACCGGAGTTCTTAAGTTGAACTTTCTGGTTGGATCTTTCATTCGAGTTTTACCTGTGCATTAGATGAGTACTGATTGTATGCTTGTTTGTTTGCGATAGAGTACCCGGAGTGTGCCGCTTGTTACTTCGAATCGCTAGGTTTTGCGGATCATCAGCAAGGCAAGTAACACTTTGATCATACCTTTCCATACCCAGTTTTATTGCATTAGATCTATTCCTCAAACATTGCATGATTAGGATCTAATTAAATTGTGGGAACTGGGAAGTAGTTGAGGTAGCACCTATTACCTGTTTTATTATCAAACCCTTGGGAGTTACTTCTACGTTTGCTATTATATTGCCATGCTATGCTCGTAGACGTGGATTGGGTTTGAGAGATTTCCATGACAGATGTGAGATTGTTAATTAATGGTTTACTTAAGGTGGCAACTAAAACTCACATCTGGGTGGATTGAGGTACCTGGGTATTCCAGGATTGCCTGTTTTTCTTTTGGACCGCCACCCAGGTTCAAAGGGATCATGAGATTATTCATGCTAGAAACTTCCGTGTGCAGCCGCAAGCTATTATGGGCTCTAGCATAGTTGACTAAGTTGTGTGAACTCTTACAGTGGTAGACTAGCAGATGTAGGGGAAAGTAGGTGTAACTGTCTACCCATACGTAAGGTGCAAACACTTCTGAAAGACTGTGTCTCGGTCATCCGTTACTCAAACACCATGTAGTGCGAGTAATCCAACGGAGGAGATCGAGTCTTGTGGGGAAAAGTGCACAAACCTCTGCAGAGTGTACAAACTAATCATGGTTAGCCGTGTCCCCGGTTATGGACAACTTGAGTATCTAGTACTTGGATTATCATGTGAATCTCATCACTATGTTACTTCTAATTAATTTTGTTGGGTTATTGATGACATTTAATTGGGATTGAGATGCTGTCAACCATCTCAATGTTTCACAACCACCATGATAGTTAAATAAAATTTATTCCTTTGAAGTAGGATAAAATTGGCTTTTCGCAAAATTGTAACCATAGAGCTTTCCACCAGCCATATATGCATGTAGTATAGCATTATTATTGTTCATTATTCTCTATGTGTTACATTGCCAGCATATTCTATGTGCTGACCCGTTTTCGGGCTGCAACGTTTCATGTTGCAGACTTTTCAGACGACGAGTAAGGTGCCTTAGGTCGTGGTCTTATACTCAGTGATGCCGCTGGAGTTGATGGACTCACTTATCTTCCAAGTCTTCCGCTGTTATCGTTATTAGATGGCCTTAAGCCATGTTTATCATACTTAATCTCTTTGGAGATATTCGATGTAATAAGTGTGTGATTGCTACTCTGTTATAAATCCTCCATTTGTACTGTGCGTGTCAGCATTACTGATCCAGGGATGACACTGGTGCACAGCAGCACAGACCATTTGAGGTCTGGTCGCTACAAAGTTGGTATCAGAGCACACGCTGACTGTAGGACACGACCACTAAGCTTAAGCCCTAGAAAGCTTCTCTCTTCTCATTTCTGACCCCTCTCCACTTTCTACTCTTTTAGGAATGGCGGATGCAAGGAGCAAGTTCATGCAACCAGATGAAGACACGCCTTTTGGTCGACACTTGAATGAAGTCACCAAGTACTTGAACATAGGAATACCAAGCATCACCGGAACCTACAACGCCACATTACCCGAAGAGGAGAGCTGGAAGATTCAAGTTCTCATTCCAGGAAGGACGTTTGTGCCAGTTACTGAACCCATAAGATTGGTTTTCGAAGCACCAACCTGGAGTTTAGGGAAGAGCATGGCCGCACACATCGCCATGGGACGCATTGGAGAAGTCTACCACCAGGAGCTTAAGGATACAATTTATCAGATTTGTGGACGCCGAGACGCGCAATGGGAGATGATCAGAACCAAGAAGGATGGATCAATCGCAGCTTTCATCTAGGAGCAAAACCAACATATTCGTCGCCAGGAGAACCAGATGTGCACGGACAAGGAAGAACTGAAGAAGGCATTAACCAAGATCAAGGAGCTCCAAGAAGAACTCAAGGCTACACGCGAGGATTATTTGGAGGAAATCAACGCACTAGTAGGGAAGAATGACGACCTGGAGAAGAAGATTGGAGTATTCATGGGAAATCGAGTGCCAAAAGCAGAAGCCGACGAATGCACTTGCCCGGATAACTACATCATCATCGACGACACCGACTCGGAACCAAGTGAAGATGACTGGGTTGATGAAGCCGGAGCAGACATCATGGAGTCTTCAACGGATTAGAATTTTATTAGACCACCATATCAGTAGTAGTTTTCCCCCATTTAGTAGTATAGTTCAAGCACTTTGTAATGCTAGTTAGATCGATTGTTTTGCCTTGTTTGGATTGATTGAGTGATATTGATTGTATTTGTCTCATGAGCATATGGGTAGTGTTTTCTCTCTAGACCTCATTCTACTCTTAACTCTCATCTTTTCTAAACCTATCAGATGCCTCCGAGACGCGACACCGGATTTGTTTTTCCACCAGAGATCACCCAGTAGATTCAGCAACAGAATGCCCTGATGCAAGTGTTAGTGCAGAACCAAGGCAACAACAACAACAACAACCACAACAACCACCGCCACCACCACCTGTTGATCACTTAGCCCGTTTCTTAAGGCTAAACCCGCCGGTGTTTTCCAGTAGCACCGAGCCGATTGTTGCAGATGATTGGCTCCGCAAAGTTGGAAGGGAGTTGACCACTGCAGGATGCACAGATGCGGAAAGAGTGCGTTTTGCCGCACATCAGCTTGATGGACCCGCAGCATCATGGTGGGAGAATTATACAGCCACGCACCCTATTGACACTGTCACATGGGACCAGTTTCAGCAAGCTTTCCGTACAGCTCATGTTTCAGCAGGAGCTATGGCTATGAAAAAGCGTGAGTTTCGCAACCTACGCCAAGGAGGACGCACCGTAGGCCAGTATGTTGAGGATTTCAGTAAGTTAGCACGTTATGCACCAGATGACGTTGCTACAGATGCAGCCAAGCAGGAGAAGTTTTTGGAAGGACTGAATGATGAGCTGAGTATGCAGTTGATGGTAGCAACTTTCAACAACTACCAGGAGCTGGTAGATAGAGCTCTCATGATTGAAGGAAAGCAACAGCAGATTGAAAACCGTAAGAGGAAGTATGGACAAGGGAAGTATAACTCAGGAGCTCAACAGAAGCCACGATTTACCCCGAAGCCGGGAGGACAGTTTCAGCATACCCATGGAGGAGGTAGTTCGCACAACCATAATGGCTCTAAAAATGGTAATGGGAATGGAGGAAGCAACGGACAGAACCGCACCAACCCATCTACCCCAGCCAAGAGGGACCTGAGCCAAGTCACTTGCTTTAAGTGCCAGAAGAATGTACATTATGCCAATGAATGTCCTGAAGCCCAAAATGGAAATGGCAATGGAAGCTCTGGGAAGAAGCCGAACCCGTTCAACAAAGGGCATGTGAACCACGTGAGCGTGGAGGAGGTTGAAGCTCAGCCTGATGTAGTAATAGGTAAGTTTTTGGTTAAGTCATTTACTGCAACCGTTCTTTTCGATACTGGTGCATCGCATTCATACATATCAAGGGGATTTGTGAATAAGTTTAAGCTGTCCACCAAAGTTCTCAGAACCCCTATGTTAGTAACCTCGCCAGGAGCAGAGTATATGGCAACCCAAGGATGTTTTCAGATACCAATGGCCATTGGTAGGCATGTTTTCCCCTCAGACCTCATAGTTTTGGAGTCGCAAGGTTTGGATGTGATTTTGGGAATGGATTGGCTATCGTTGTATGGAGGAAACATCGATTGTGCCAGCAAGACGATTTTGCTTACCACCCCGGAAGGAAAAAGGATTAAGTATGTATCCCGGCATATGCCGAAGAGGACTCAAGTAAATTCCTTATCAGGAGTTGTACAGGAGGAAGTACCAGTGGTGAAGGATTATCCGGATGTATTTCCAGAAGAGTTGCCAGGCATGCCACCAGATAGAGACATTGAGTTCTTGATTGAACTTTTGCCAGGCACAGGGCCAATATCTAAGAGACCGTACAGGATGCCCGCAAAAGATTTGGAGGAAATTAAGAAGCAGATCAAGGAGTTACTGGATAAAGGCTATATTCGCCCAAGTTCGTCACCTTGGGGATCACCAGTACTTCTAGTGGAGAAGAAAGATGGATCGCTGAGGATGGTTGTTGATTACCGTGGATTGAATGAAGTGACCATCAAAAACAAGTACCCACTGCCGATGATCAATGATTTGTTTGACCGCCTACAAGGAGCTAAAGTATTTTCCAAGATCGATCTACGATCAGGATACCATCAGTTAAAGATTCGAGAGCAGGATATACCTAAGACGGCATTTACCACCAGATATGGATTGTATGAGTATACCGTTATGTCATTTGGTCTGACTAACGTACCTGCCTATTTCATGAACCTGATGAACAAAGTGTTTATGGAGTTTTTGGATAAGTTCGTCGTGGTGTTCATTGATGATATTTTAGTCTTTCCAAGGATGAGGAAGAGCATGAGGAGCATTTACGATTGGTACTTGAGAAGCTCAGAGAACATCAGTTATATGCCAAGTTCAGCAAATGTGAATTTTGGCTGAAGGAAGTTGGATTCCTTGGACATGTTATTTCTGGAGAAGGAATAGCAGTAGACCCTGCCAAGGTTGACACAGTGACAAGTTGGGAATCACCCACGACAGTTGGAGAAATCCGGAGTTTTCTTGGACTTGCAGGATACTACCGGAGATTCATCGAGAATTTCTCGAAGATTGCTAAGCCCATGACTGAGCTATTGAAGAAGGACACCAAATTCAATTGGACTGAGGAATGTGAAGCTAGTTTCCAAGAGTTGAAGAAACGATTGGTTACATCACCAGTGTTGATTCTGCCAGATCAACGCAAGGATTATGAAGTTTATTGCGACGCTTCTCGTCGAGGACTTGGAGCAGTGCTTATGCAGGAAGGAAGAGTTGTGTCATATGCTTCACGACAACTTAAACCCCATGAGAAGAATTATGCTATGCATGATTTGGAATTAGCAGCCGTGGTGCATGCGTTGAAGACATGGAGACATTTTCTCATCAGAAACCATTGTGAGGTGTACACGGATCACAAGAGTTTGAAGTATATTTTCACGCAGAAGGAGTTAAATCTCAGACAGAGGAGATGGTTGGAGCTCATTAAAGATTATGATATGAGATTGCATTATCACCCTGGAAAGGCTAACGTAGTAGCAGACGCGTTGAGCCGCAAGAGTCATGTCAACACCCTCATGACAGGAGAGTTACCTCAGGAGTTAGCCGAGGACCTTCGCGAGCTATGTTTGGAGATAGTCCCAAGAGGCTATTTAGCGACATTGGAGATTCAGTCTACCTTGATGGAAAGGATCAGAGAAGCTCAGAAGACAGACAAGGAGATTGAAGAGATAAAGGAGAAGATGAGCAAAGGTAAAGCCAAGGGATTTCGTGAGGATGAGCACGATACCTTACGGTTTGAGGACCGCGTATATGTGCCAAATGATCCGGAGATCAGGAAATTGATTTTGCAAGAAGCCCATGATTCACCGTACTCGATTCACCCAGGGAATACCAAGATGTATTTGGATCTGAAGAATACTTTCTGGTGGACCGGAATGAAGAAGGATATTGCAGAATATGTAGCAGTTTGTGATGTGTGTCAGAGAGTGAAGGCAGAGCATCAGAAGCCAGCAGGATTGCTACAACCATTGCCGATACCCGAATGGAAGTGGGATAAAATAGGCATGGATTTTATCACGGGATTACCCAGGACTCGTTCAGGCTATGACTCAATATGGGTTGTAGTCGACCGTTTGACAAAAGTGGCTCATTTCATTCCAGTAGAGACCACTTACACCAGTGCTAAGTTGGCAAAGATATACATGACCAGGATCGTATGTTTGCATGGAGTTCCGAGGACCATTGTATCAGACAGAGGAACCCAATTTACCTCGAAGTTTTGGAAGCAGTTACATGAAACATTGGGAACCAGGCTGGAATTTAGTACAGCTTTTCACCCACAGACAGATGGACAGACCGAGAGAGTCAACCAGATTTTGGAGGACATGTTGAGAGCTTGTGCACTAGATTATGGATCTAGTTGGGACGACAATTTGCCATATGCAGAGTTTTCGTATAACAACAGTTATCAAACCAGTTTGAAGATGGCCCCTTTCGAAGCTTTGTACGGAAGGAGGTGTAGAACACCGTTGTTATGGGACGAAGTTGGAGACCGTCAGTTGTTTGGACCAGATTTGATTAAGGAGTCTGAACAGAAAGTGAGGTTGATTCGCGATAGGCTCAAGGTAGCCCAGTCCAGGCAGAAGAGTTATGCTGATTCTAAACGAAAGGAGACAGTTCACGAAGTCGGAGACAGAGTGTATCTTCGAGTATCACCACTTCGAGGAGTGAAGCGCTTTGGAGTTAAGGGAAAGTTAGCGCCCCGTTTTATCGGACCATACAGAGTTGTGGAACGTATGGGAGAGGTTGCCTACAAGCTGGAATTGCCCGAAGGATTGTCTGGAGTTCATGATGTATTTCATGTTTCCCAGTTGAAGAAGTGCCACGCAGAGATGGCTGAGATACCACTGAGAGATACTGTGCCACTGGAAGCGATTCAGCTGGAAAGTGATTTGACCTATGAGGAGAAACCAGTTAAGATTCTTGAGTATGCCAGCCGAGTTACCCGCAGCAAGGTTATCAAGTTTTGCAAAGTCCAGTGGAGTCACCACACGGAAGATGAAGCCACCTGGGAGCGAGAGGAAGATCTACGGAAGGACCACTCCCACCTGTTTTCTAGCCAACCCGAATCTCGAGGGCGAGATTCATCTTAAGGGGGGTAGGTTTGTAACATCCCAAATTTTCAATTTGGTATGTTATACATAGATCATCATTGCATATCATATTTTATTGCATTTTGACAAATCCTCGATAATCCTAAGCAACTCAAGGACCCTCGGAGAGAGTTGGGGATTTTCTCGAATTTTCATATTTGATTTTCATCAAATAATAAGACGAGGATTTTGGTTTTAATTATTTTCTCTCCGGAAAAATATTTCATTAAACAAAATAAATGATAGGAGAAGATATGACTTCTCCGAAACAATTGAAATACTGGAGGAAAAATGTTAAAATCATTTATTGGATTTTATTCGGATTTTATTTGCAATTTTTATTGCATTAAAAATATTGCATGTTTTCAAAATATTTATTTTGTGTTAAAAAAATGTTCATCCTATTCTAGATTTTCTAACTAGACGGGGAAAATTTATTTTATATTTTTTGGACTTTTATTTATTTTTCTATGAATTATTTTCCGCGGAACGTATTTAAAAAAAACCCTAGATCGGTTTTTTCGGTTTTATTATTTTGCGAGCGTTCACCGAACCGTTCGTTTTAACGAACGCGTTCGTCGGTTTTTCTCTGATAACGAACGTCCGTTCTTTAACCGTTCGTTCGTTTTTCTTTTTCGTCGGATTTTTCCGCTATTTTCTCAGATTCGATTTCTGATCGAATCTTCGTTTCTGTTTAACTTCTCGCTCGTTTATCGGAATCAGGCGATTCAAGCGCCTAGAGTTTCGTCTCGAAATTCTCTTTCCATTTAACATACTCAAACAAGATTTTGCTATAGTAAAATTTGACCTAGATCCAGATTAGTAAACGAAGCTTCTTTCTTTCGCAGTTTGACTTTCGTTGCTTCGTTCGAGTTGATTCTTTTTGCAAACCAGAGTTCTTAAGTTGAACTTTCTGGTTGGATCTTTCATTCGAGTTTTACCTATGCATTAGGTGAGTACTGATTGTATGCTTGTTTGTTCGCGATAGAGTACCCGGAGTGTGCCGCTTGTTACTTCGAATCGCTAGGTTTTGCGGATCATCAGCAAGGCAAGTAACACTTTGATCATACCTTCCATACCCAGTTTTATTGCATTAGATCTATTCCTCAAACATTGCATGATTAGGATCTAATTAAATTGTGGGAACTGGCAAGTAGATGAGGTAGCAGCTATTACCTGTTTTATTATCAAACCCTTGGGAGTTACTTCTACGTTTGCTATTATATTGCCATGCTATGCTCGTAGACGTGGATTGGGTTTGAGAGATTTCCATGACAGATGTGAGATTGTTAATTAATGGTTTACTTAAGGTGGCAACTAAAACTCACATCTGGGTGGATTGAGGTACCTGGGTATTCCAGGATTGCCTGTTTTTCTTTTGGACCGCCACCCAGGTTCAAAGGGATCATGAGATTATTCATGCTAGAAACTTCCGTGTGCAGCCGCAAGCTATTATGGGCTCTAGCATAGTTGACTAAGTTGTGTGAACTCTTACACTGGTAGACTAGCAGATGTAGGGGAAAGTAGGTGTAACTGTCTACCCATACGTAAGGTGCAAACACTTCTGAAAGACTGTGTCTCGGTCATCCGTTACTCAAACACCATGTAGTGCGAGTAATCCAACGGAGGAGATCGAGTCTTGTGGGGAAAAGTGCACAAACCTCTGCAGAGTGTACAAACTAATCATGGTTAGCCGTGTCCCCGGTTATGGACAACTTGAGTATCTAGTACTTGGATTATCATGTGAATCTCATCACTATGTTACTTCTAATTAATTTTGTTGGGTTATTGATGACATTTAATTGGGATTGAGATGCTGTCAACCATCTCAATGTTTCACAACCACCATGATAGTTAAATAAAATTTATTCCTTTGAAGTAGGATAAAATTGGCTTTTCGCAAAATTGTAACCATAGAGCTTTCCACCAGCCATATATGCATGCAGTATAGCATTATTATTGTTCATTATTCTCTATGTGTTACATTGCCAGCATATTCTATGTGCTGACCCGTTTTCGGGCTGCAACGTTTCATGTTGCAGACTTTTCAGACGACGAGTAAGGTGCCTTAGGTCGTGGTCTTATACTCAGTGATGCCGCTGGAGTTGATGGACTCACTTATCTTCCAAGTCTTCCGCTGTTATCGTTATTAGATGGCCTTAAGCCATGTTTATCATACTTAATCTCTTTGGAGATACTCGATGTAATAAGTGTGTGATTGCTACTCTGTTATAAATCCTCCATTTGTACTGTGCGTGTCAGCATTACTGATCCAGGGATGACACTGGTGCACAGCAGCACAGACCATTTGAGGTCTGGTCGCTACATGATGGCTCCTACTGGAAGCCTGAGCAGTACCCCAAAACCACATGGGTTGCTGCAAAGGGACCTTCAGTGAATCCATCCACCTTATCTAGCTTCACTTGTGCTAACCCTATTATCATTGATGAATCCTTTTGTGCAAACTATAAATTGTTTAAGAATCAAAATGGTGAAGTGTTTGCCAGGTATATTGGTACTAACTGCAGGAATGGGCCACCTATGAAGAAGATCTGGGTTCCCAAAAGTTGTCTTGAGAATCTTCCTGTGAATGTCATCATGACACCGCCTGGGAAGAAGACAAATCCCAAACCAAAGGCTTCGTATGGTCCAAAGGCTTCATACAGACAGAGGACTCACCTGAGTCACCCTAACGCCAATGTTTTGCAGGGAAATCATACTCAAACTTATGAATATGAGCGTGTTTCTTCAAACCGCTATGTTCATAAAACTAAGAACTTTTTTGCTTATTCATATGAGTACTATTCACCTCCTGCAAGGCTATTTGCTAGGGCTTCAAAGCCGAAGTTCCCAGATGCTGCACTTAGACTCATTGCTTCTAAGCCACCCCCGAAGATGTGGGTGGTTAAGAAGAATTAACTTTCTTTTGCAGGGAAAGGTCTCCAGCCGAAAATCAAAGGCGTCCGATGCTAATGCTGGGGACCTAAAACATCTTGTAGGGCGCAAGATCAAATGCCCAAATGGTCTCACTATGTATTTTGTTCCTGAATCGCTTGCCAATCATCCTATCATTCCTAATCTTGATCTGAGCTTTGATAATCCTCTTGTGCGTCAAATGTTTATGCTTCACAATACTCTTGGTGAAGCCTATCCCCCTAACTGTACTGTAGGGTATGACACCTCATGCTTTAGAATGGATTATGGGCAGCGGGTGCACTAATCATATGACTGGTGATCGAAGTCTTCTCATGGACTCAACCTTACGTCCATCTGACAAGAGTCACATCAGATTTGCTGACACTGGTAAAAGCAAGGTATTGGGTCTAGGTAGAGTTGCAATCTCAAAGGATCAGCACATGGATAAAGTGATGCTTGTTGAATCCCTTGATTTCAACTTAATGTCCGTCTCAATGCTTTGTGACTTGAACATGATTGTGATATTCGGAAAATATCGTTGCCTTGTACTAATGGAATCTGACAAGTCTCTAGTCTTTGAAGGGTATCGGAAAGATGATCTGTACATGGTAGATTTCTCAGCAGGACCACAGCTTGCCATATGTCTTCTAGCAAAAGCTTCAGAGTGCTGGCTCTGGCATCGGAGGCTAGGGCATGCTGGCATGAGAAACTTACACACTCTCGCAAAGAAGAAGCACGTCATAGGCATCGAGGGCGTCAAGTTCAAGAAGGATCACTTGTGCGGTGCCTGCGAAGCTGGAAAGATGACAAGGGCCAAGCATCCCTCGAAGACAATCATGACGACATCTCAACCCTTTGAGCTGCTACACATGGACTTATTTGGCCCTACTCACTACTCTACTCTCACTACTACTGCTTGTCTTTATGGCTTCGTCATTGTTGATGATTATTCAAGATATACGTGGGTGCATATAATTATCTACAAGACTGAAGTGCAGGATGTATTCAGACGATTCGCCAACCGTGCCATGAACAACTATGGCGTCAACATCAAACATATCAGAAGTGACAACGGCACAGAGTTCAAGAACACCGGCCTCGACCTTTACCTAGATACATTGGGCATCACTCATGATTTCTCAGCTCCGTACACACCTCAGCAGAATGGCATCGTGGAGCGCAAGAACAGAACGCTCATTGAGATGGCACGAACGATGCTCGATGAATACAAGACTCCAAGAAAGTTCTGGCCTGAAGCTATTGATACTGCATGTCATGTCATCAACCGTGTTTATCTTCACAAACTTCTGAAGAAGACATCCTATGAACTCCTCACTAGTAAGAAGCCAAATGTCAGTTACTTCAGAGTATTTGGTGCTAGGTGCTGGATCAAGGATCCACATCACACTTCAAAATTTGCACCGAAAGCACATGAAGGTTTTATGCTTGGTTACGGAAAGGATTCGCACTCCTACAGAGTCTTCAACCTCTTTCACTATAAAGTGGTTGAAACTGTGGATGTGCGGTTCGATAAGATTAACGGCTCGCAAAGTGAGCACCTGCCAAATGTGCTAGATGAAGTTCCACCTAGTGAATCCATCAAGCTAATGGGAACTGGAGAAATCATACCGTCTGAAGCACAGCCTGAAGAGGAACTTATCATTTCTGTACCTAATCAACCTGAAGACAATGCTCAGCCCGAAGACAATCCTTTTAACGATGACAATGATCAGCAAGAGCAAAATCTTCGTCCAGTTCATCCTCGTGTTGCAAATGAAGTACAAATTGAGAAGATAATTGATAGCATCAATGCACCTGGTCCACTCACTCGTTCAAGAGCAACACAGCTAGCAAATTTCTGTGGGCACTTTGCATTTGTCTCAATATCTGAACCCAAGAAAGTTGCTGAAGCCTTCATGGAACCTGAATGGATTCAAGCTATGCAAGAAGAGCTTCAACAGTTCAAGCTGAACAATGTCTGGGAACTTGTCAAGCATCCTGACCCCCGCAAGCACAACATAATAGGCACAAAATGGGTATATCGCAACAAGCAAGATGAGCATGGTCAAGTTGTCAGAAACAAGGCTCGTCTCGTTGCTCAAGGATACACTCAAGTCGAAGGGATTGACTTCGATGAAACATTTGCTCCTGTGGCTAGGCTTGAAGCTATTCGCATATTGCTAGCCTATGCAAATCATCACAACATCCTGCTGTATCAAATGGATGTGAAGAGTGCATTTCTCAACGGCAACATTGAAGAAGTGTATGTTGCACAACCGCCTGGCTTTGAAGATCTAAAACATCCTGATATGGTGTACAAACTAAACAAGGCACTGTATGGCTTCAAACAAGCCCCTCGCGCTTGGTATGACACACTCAAAGACTTCCTGAAGAGCAAAGGCTTCAAACCTGGTTCCCTGGATCCTACACTCTTCACGAAGACATATTATGGTGAACTATTTGTGTGCCAAATATATGTGGATGACATTATCTTCGGCTGCACCAACCAGAAATACAGTGATGAGTTTGGACACATGATGCAAGAGCAATATCAGATGTCCATGATGGGTGAGCTGAAGTTCTTCCTTGGCCTTCAAATTCATCAGCAAAGTAATGGCATCTTCATATCTCAAGAGAAATACCTCAAAGACTGCCTGAAGAAGTTTGGAATGCAAGACTGCAAAGGTTACACGACGCTAATGCCAACCAAGAGTCATCTGGGTCCTGACGCCAATGGTAAAGAGTTCGATCAAAAGGTATACCGCTCCATGATTGGTTCTTTACTCTATTTATGTGCATCTAGACCAGATATCATGCTCAGTGTTTGCATGTGTGCTTGATTCCAAGCGGCACCAAAGGAATCACATCACTTAGCTGTGAAGTGAATTCTTCGATATTTGGCTTACACCCCAACATTAGGATTATGGTATCCAAAGGCCTCAGAGTTTGATCTAGTTGGATTTTCGGATGTTGATTATGCTGGTGACAAGGTGGATCGCAAGTCTACATCAGGCACATGTCACTTTCTAGGACGATCACTTGTCTGTTGGTCTTCAAAGAAGCAAAACTGTGTATCACTCTCCACTGTTGAATCTGAATATATTGCTGCTGGATCTTGTTGCACTCAGCTTCTATGGATGAAGCAAACACTCAAGGACTATGGCATCCATCTGAAACAAGTACCACTCTACTGCGACAACGAAAGCGCCATCAAGATTGCCAACAACCCAGTTCAGCACTCGAAGACAAAGCACATTGAAATTCATCATCACTTTCTCAGAGATCATGTCATGAAGGAAGATATTGATATCATTCACGTCAACTGGAGAGCAATTGGCAGATATCTTCACAAAGCCCTTGGATGAGAAAAGGTTTTGCAAGTTGCGGTGTGAGCTAAATATCTTGGAATCCTCGAATGTTCTGTGATCAGGCACACATCCTAACACTTATGCATGTTGATGACTTAGATGTGCAACACACGAAGTAATGTATATCTTCAATCAATGAAGACTTACACTCTGAGTGTGAATACATTAATGCGGAATTTGACTTCGGAGCGCCACGATAATTGTGCGCCGGGTCTGGGTATAATACTTCCTATATGGTGGGTAACGCCACCACCAAACTTTTGTTTGGAATGTTTTCTCATTGGCGTTACATTTGCTAAGTCTTCGCATTTGTTTATCTTCAACATTGATTGTCTTCATGTTTATCTTCACAATGTTGATTTGGTCTTATTCTGATATATATATATATACATTAGTGTTCTGTCCTCTACAGCATTCACTTATAGCTATGTCTTC
Source organism: Triticum aestivum (assembly GCF_018294505.1). Taxonomy (NCBI): domain Eukaryota; kingdom Viridiplantae; phylum Streptophyta; class Magnoliopsida; order Poales; family Poaceae; genus Triticum; species Triticum aestivum. Next base: position 273,867,825 of record NC_057796.1, on the reverse strand, counting down.
TCGTTTGAATCTTTTGAACTAAGTGAATGTGATCGGACCCTAACCTCTCTATGCTTCTACCTCAAACTCTATCTATCCAAATCATATGCATTCTGTTGAAACCGTCAATGTCTTCTCTGTGTCCTTGTCAGCAGAAGATATAGAGACAAACATTAAATCTGTTTTAAATGCTCAATTCTTATTGCCTGAAACCCGGAGAAGCCGGAACGACCACCCGATAGTCCAGGCGTGCGTGGGAACATGGAACAACTCCCAATGTGTTGCATGTTCGCCACGTGTCCCTCAGATGTGAACCGCCAGGGGCACCTGCGTAATTGCGCTGTGCCGTCCCTCTCCCTATAAATGCACATCCCATCGTGGTCAAGACACTTCTTCCACCTCTCCACCTCGACAAACCCTAGCACCACTGGTAGCTCTCGACGACGCCGGTGACGAAGCGCTTAGCTGCCGCGACCTCACCGACGCCGTCTTCACGCCGGCCGCGGACATCGTCTTCTCCGCCGCCACCGTAGGTGTCCTCCGTTGCCAAGTTAGGGCATGGAAGATCGAACTGTTCGGCCTCATCTTCTACTCTGTCTAGCAGTTCATCGTGTGGTAAATTAAAACTCTCTTTTTACCGTCCTTTTGATCCGATAGATTCAATCTTCTTACCAAAAGTGGTTTCTGCCTCCACAAATTTGGATCTATCATGTTTTGCATCTCATATGATGCCTAGTATATTCACATATGCTTCACACGTAGTTAGATTCCTCACTTGTACCTATTCTTGGATTCGTACAAATCTGGAACCAACTCTCAACATATAAGTGAATGTCTTCGCGCTATGAGGTCAATGTCTTCTAAACTGATTTATCTTCAAAATCTTCTGAGAATGCATATGACCTCTTCCCCTTCCCTCGCATCTCTAATGCTGTCACAGGTACATGTCCGTGGGAGAATCCCTTGGTTCTCATAGTCTGCATTCATTTGCGGAATTCTTACAACATCATATCAAATCTCCCGAAGCCAGTTCCTGTCTGACCAGCAGATGGAAGCCTTTGACAGTGTTGAAGCCATTCAGTCTGAACTACATGGCCACAGATAAGTCAGCAAGCAAGGGAGGCAGACAGCGTCGTGGGGGAACATCAAGAGATTTGCCACCTGACCTCTATGAGCTATACAAGACAGATCCAGAGGAGGACTACAATCAGCGTAAAACACGAATCCAATGGATTCGAAGATATTGGGCAGAACAATGGTACAAGTACAGGTTCGTGACCCAGGAATATGCTGAAAAGAATGCCATCAAGCGACCCTGGGGAGACATCTTGTACAAAAATCTTCCACCCAGGTCTAGAGATGAAGCCATTGAACAAGGTTTCTACCCTTGCATGGTCCGTGGACCACAGCCTACTGATGCCGACCCATCTTTGCTGCTGTGGTGTCGTGATGACAATATGTTCAAGCGCAACTTTTAGTTTGCCAAGAACTCGGCCAAAGAGAACAAGAAGTCGCAGGGATTAGACTTCAATCTAGGTCCCTCTACTCCTCGTGTCGATGGCACACGCGAAGCTGAACCCAATCTTGTTGGGCCCTTCTACAACCTAGAAGGTCTCATCACTCACATTATGGTTCAAGGGGCAGCCGTGGATCACTCTGCAGATGATGCTGATTCTGACGAAGCGCCTTCACCACCAAAGCCTAAGAAGCTGAAGAAACCCAAGGCTTCGAAGCCTTCCACTGCACCAAGAGCTTCGCGAGCGAAGCCTCTGGCCACTGCTCCTCTTGCACCAAGTGTGCAGTCTGAAGATCTCTCACGCATCTCCAAGTCTGAGAAGAAGAAGAAGAAGCCCATGCACACCCCTGGTCAAGCACTGACCCCTGCTGCAGTTCTAAGAAATGAGAACGACGCCATTGATTTGTCGAGTGACGACGATCTTGCTGATGATGCTCTTGAGCTGTTGATAAAGAGCAAGCAAGAGGCTGAAATCTTCAATGATTTGCCTCTCTTTGACGTGGAAGTGTTAAACAATTTCATTGATGAGTGGTTTGACACCCCCAATCTCAGCTTTGATGATCTGCAACTCCCCATTGGCCTCAGCGTCTCCTTCCATGGAGCCATTGCTCCTGAGCTGGCTCTAGCTCAGAGAATTGTTGAACTGAAGCACAAGATCGACTATGAAAAGGCTCAGTTCAAGAAGCATATGGCCAAGCTCAGTGTGACAGACGTCCAAAACTTCAAGACAATGCTGCATGAGCTCAAGGAGGTGTTTCACAAGAAACGTGATGAAGCCAAAGGTTCTCGAGAGCGAATGAAGCATCTGGCTGCCAAGTGTGTTCAAGTCTACAATGAAGCTGAGAAGCGCAAGGCACTTGGGCGTCCTGGCATCGACCCCAAGATGGCTGCCAAGCAGAAGAAGCCTATTGTGGACCAAGCTGAAGTATCCAGGCGGGAAGAACCTCGCATTGTCTTCCCCGCCAGTATGATAGGCGTGAAGCCTAAGGTCCCCACAGTGGCTTCAGAGCTTAAGAAAACAAGGGCAGCTGAAGCCAAAGCCAGAAAGCGCAAGACCAAGAACACCACTGACGAAGCTCCACCTGCCAAGAAGCGTAAAACCAAGAAGAAAGATTGGGCTGCTCCCACAGAGCCCCTTGTCGTCGAGCCAATTTCTATTGCTCATCATGTGCATAACAAGAGCATCGTTTGATAGTTCATGAGCCTGCTTCCCCAGAGGCTCCTGAAGCTGAAGACATTCCAGCTGTCAACCCCACCGCAGCTGAAGACATTGGTCCCCAAGACAACGGAGAAGATGATGAAGTCCTTCCTCAGATCGAACACAATGTGGTATGATCGCCTGTTCTCATGAACAGCGAACTCATCAGCATTGGTCGTCCTTTGACGCCAATTGCTCAGGATGATTCATGGGATGATCACCCTCAAGACTCCCCCCGTCAAGAAGAAACACCAGATACTCCCCCAACTCAAGTCACCACTCCGGTGCTTGAAGATGATGACTTTGAGGCCCAACCTACTCCATCTCCACAAGCGTCGCCAGCGTTCCGCGGGCTTTGTAAAGGACCAAGGCCACAAGTCACTCTGTCGAGTGTTCCAGAAGGAGAAGAGCACCAATCAGTATCACGCCAAGTATTTCCTGAAGCCTCTCCTACTGCGAACGTCCCCGAGTCTGAAGCCAAGGCGGCTGACGATATTCCGGCTGCATCAGCCGATGAACAAGAAGAGCAAGGAAATGAAGAAGAACGTGTTGCTACACCCCCAACCAACCCTGAAGTTGTTCTCGAGGGGAACGTGTTCAACCCTCCAGCTACTCAAGTGGAGGTTGATAACATTGAGGCGACCACCAACACCAACACTGAAGCCAATGACGTTGAGAAGCTAATGTGGCGCCTGAAGTTAATGTGGTGCCTGAAGTGATTGCACCTGAAGCCAATGCTGCTCCTGACGCAAATCTGCAGCCAGAAGTCAATACCACTGCCACTGCCACTGCTCCTGTACCGCCTCCACGGCCACACACCATCGAGCAAGCATATGATCATAGTCAGCTGGTCACTGTCAGATGGCCCATTCTGGTTCCTCCACCTGCTGCTGGTCCGCAATTTGACTATCATATCGAGCACAGGCCTCAGGTCCAGAAGCCAAAGCCAAGGTTGCCCTGGTTTCCAGGTACTGCCACTTCACCAGGGTCCTTCAATGAAAATGGCTTCATTGCGCACAACACTTTATTTGATAGTTCCAAGAACCCCTATTCCAAGCCAAGGATCTCATCTGATCGGTTCTGGAGCTATCAGCAGCGCAGTTACTATTCGTGTGTTCTCTATGACCAAGGGTGCATCTTTCCACATATGCGTCTAGACTGTGAAGCCATTGCTGGACTGGACTGCCTTGAAGAAGCCCTTGACTGCTTCCGTGATGCTGGTCTGCTGAACTTTGTGACTGATAAGGAGCATTGGAATGAAGAGCTTCTGCTACAATTTTATGCTACCCTCCACAATCGCGACTACAACAGGGATCCGAAGACTTGGGTCCTTTAGTGGATGACAGGCAATGTCCATCATGAAGCCAAAGCTCTTGATATCATTGAGCTAACTGGCCTGCCCACTCCAGGTGAACTCTTTGAGCCTAGTTGTCAGCTTCACCACAATGCATTGGAGAGCATCTTTCAGAAGCCAGAGCCCAACATGAGCCAAATGCTAAGCATGATGAAGCCTCTGCCACGCGACGCAGAATACCCAAGAGAATTCTTTGTTGAATACCTAGAGTATCTGCCCCGCACTATCTATCATATCATAAGGCGAACTCTATGGCCTGTCAAAGGACATTCTTCTGCAGCGAAGCTTGAAGGAGCGATGAAGACATTGGTCTTTTATATCTTCAATGGCATCAGCTTCAATGCTCAGGACTTCTTTATTAGGCAATTGGCTGCATCAGGCTCTGATCTCTTTGGTCTGAAGTTCTACGCTCCATGGGTTATGCGCCTGATCAAGCTTCACTCTGCTGTCAACTATTAGCCTTCGGCTCGCAACCATCTAATATTTTTGCCAGAGGTTGATATGTCAGTTGAAGCCATATACCCAGAGCCTGCCAAGGAGCCTGTTTGTCTTCACAATGCTGATCACCAAAGCTTCACCCAGCCCATTGCAGGAGTCCAGGCAGTCACTCGTGTTTATCCTTTGGCTGGCAATACACGTGGCCCTCATCGTGCCAATACCGAAGCCACTGAGAGCACAATTGCGCAAAGGCCTCGAAAGTGATCTCGTGTCCTCAATGACCGAGGGCTTCTCGTCGCCCTTCATCAGAAACAGGATAAGCATCACTACTGGCTGAAGCGACAGATGCAAAGCCTCTTGGTGGATGTCAATCGCATTTGCAACCTTGCCACCAAGAATGCCTTTGTCACTCATGAAACCTGTCGGAGGTCATGGAAGAGCTTGACATTGCTGAGTGCTGAAGCAGATCTTCAAGACAATGGCTTCACTGAAAGATTCAAGTTTGACTCAACTCCTCCAAGGAATGATGTCTTGCGTCGGACTCCCTCTCTTGAAGACTCTAATTATTCCTCCTCAGCTGCCACAGTCAATGCCAGAGTCATAGATGATCAAGATGATGCTACTTCACCACCTCCAACTTCAGCGCGTGTCGACACTGCACCAAGTTCTTCTGGACCGCCAAACCCCGACGCCGACCCTGCAGCTTCACCTACTCCTTCTGGGAACGAGTAGAGGCTCTATGTCTTCAAACCTTTTTGGTCCTTACTGACAAAAGGGGGAGAAGCATATGAGTTGATAGTCTTCAAGCGGGTCCATATGGGCGGTTGCTTTATATTTTGCCTAGTGTTTACAACTCTCGCTTTTGATACATTTGGTTCTTTGAGTTGTAACACTTAAACTTGATGGTCGTCTGCTACGTTTTCTGCTATTCTGTGATGTGATGATATATTCCGCATGTGCGATGATAAATCCCGCACGAAGTCATATTGCAGACGTCCATTTTTCATTATGCATGTCATTATCTTCGTTATATCAAATCATGCATGATGAATTGTCTTCATAAGTTGAAGAGGATCTCCACAAGTACAACCTGCCATGTGCATTTGCATTCCAAAAGCAAATTACTTATATGCACATCTTCAGGGGGAGCCTTTTGCTACTTATGAAGACAATACCTTTATCCTTTACAATTTCACATACTTTTATCCCCGTTGAAAACTTCAACCAGTTTGTCATCAATCACCAAAAAGGGGGAGATTGTAAGTGCATCTAGTGCCACCCCTAGTTGGTTTTGGAGTATTGACGACAAACCTGGTTGAGGGACTAATGTGTTTGTGAGAATTGCAGGATAACACAGGTAGTAGTCCCTCATTGATTCGGTTTACCTACCGGAGATGACCCCTAAAAATGTATGAAGACATTGAAGACAATGGTGGTATGTGAAGATATTCACATTGAAGACTATGACAAGAGAAGACATCGCGTGAAGACTATGGAGCGCGAAGACTTAGTTGTTTCGTTGTTTCCTTTTCTTCTTTGTTGAGTCATAGGAACCACCGTACTGTTAAGTGGGGTCCCAGTGAACAAAGTCAGAGTGACTGAAGTGATGCTCAACCAAATCCTATGTCTTCGAGCGAAGACAATGAGAGCAAATCTTATCCAGAGCTGGATGAGTCAGCTTTACTTGTAGCCCAAGTCAAGCTGCCGCGTGTGTTTGAAATCTGACCGTTGGAACACGTGTCAGTTCCTTAGTGACCCAGGGTCATTTCGGACAAATCAGGTCGGGTTGCCTAGTGGCTATAAATAGCCCACCCCCTACACCATAAATTGGTGGCTGCTCAGAGTTAGTGCACGGCTTTTGTCGTTTGAGAGCAACCCACCTCCGAAGCTTTTGAGAGAGAGAAATCCTTGCGAGGACAAAGCCCAAACACCCAGAGCCAAAGAGTGTTAGGCATCACTGAAGTCTTTCTGTCCGCGTGACCTGAAGACTTGTTACACTTGAGGACTGTGAATCCTCCAGCCGGTTAGGCGTCGCGTTCTGAGCATCCAAGAGTCATTGTGGATCGCCGGTGAACGAAGTCTGTGAAGGTTTGGAAGTCTACCTTGAAGACTTACCAGAGTGATTGGGCGAGGACTGGGTGTCCTTAGCTCAAGGGGAATAAGGTGAAGACACGGTCTTCTGAGTTGAATCTCAGCCTCCCTAACCAGACGTACAGTTGTCACAGCAACTGGAACTGGTCCAACAAATCCTTGTCCTCACCAATTGACTGGTTCTATCCTCTCCCTCTCTTTACTTACAGTTTGTCTTCGTGAAGTCATTGCCTGCTTGCACTACCTGTTTGACTTCACTGTGTGACTACTATCGTTGTTTGGCTTCATACCATCTTCCATCCTGATCTTTACTACCTAGCTGCTATTAGTCTTCGTGCTTTCACTTCATTGAATACTTGACTATGGCTTGCTTAGTGTAGTCTACCTTCCGCTGCATATCAATAGGTTCATTTCTATTGTTTGTCTTCGAAACTCTCATGTTTTGAAGACTTTCATAAAAATCGCCTATTCACCCCCCCCCCTCTAGTCGATAAGTAGCACTTTCAGTGATAACTCAAGAGACTCTCTATATGAAGAACATGGTGCTACTCTGAAGCACAAGTGTGGTAAAAGGATAGTAACATTGTCCCTTCTCTTTTTTTCTATTTTTTTCCTTTTTGTGGGCTTCTTTGGCCTCTATCTCTTTTTTGGGGGGCTTCTTTGGCCACTTTTATTTTGATCATGGGACAATATTCTAATAATGATGATCATCACACTTTTATTTACTTACAACTCAATATTACAGCTCGATACTAGAACAAAATATGACTCTATATGAATGCCTTCGGCGGTGTACCGGGATGTGCAATGATCTAGCGTAGCAATGACATCAAAAAACGGACAAGCCATGAAAACATCATGCTAGCTATCTTACGATCATGCAAAGCAATATGACAATAAATGCTCAAGTCATGTATATGATGATGATGGAAGTTGCATGGAAATATATCTCGGAATGGCTATGGAAATGCCATGATAGGTAGGTATGTTGGCTGTTTTGAGGAAGATATAAGGAGGCTTATGTGTGATAGAGTGTATCGTATCATGGGGTTTGGATGCACGGGCGAAGTTTTCACCAAGTCTCGAGGTGAGAAAGGGTAATGCACGGTACCGAAGAGGCTAGCAATGATGGAATGGTGAGAGTGCATATAATCCATGGACTCAACATTAGTCATAAAGAACTCACATACTTATTGCAAAAATCTATTAGTCAGCGAAACAAAGTACTACGCGCATGCTCCTAGGGGATAGATTGGTATGAAAATACCATCGCTCGTCCCCGACCACCACTCATAAGGAAGACAATCAATAAATACCTCATGCTCCAACTTCGTTACATAACGGTTCACCATACGTGCATGCTACGGGAATCACAAACTTCAACACAAGTATTTCTACAATCCACAACTTGACTCTAATATCACCATCTTTATATCGCAAAACTATTGCAAGGAATCAAACATATCATATTCAGTGATCCACAAGTTTTATGTAGGATCTTATGACTAACCATGTGAATGACCAATTCCTGTCATCTCTCTAAATAGATATAAGTGAAGCAAGAGAGTTTAATTATTTATACAACAGATATGTCCATGCTCTAACAAATATATGTGAAGCAAAAGAGCATTCTACAAATGGCGGTTTTCTATGTGAAGAGAAACAGACAACCCAAACTTCAAATGATATAAGTAAAGCACATGAAGCATTCTATAAAGCCATACTCAAAAGATATAAGTGAAGTGCAAAGAGAATTCTATAAATCAACCATGGACTATCTCGTACCAGCATGGTTCATACAATAAAAGTGAAAACTAAATGCAAAAGACGCTCCAAGATTTGCACATATCACATGAACGAAACGAATCTGAAAACATACCGATACTTGTTGAAAAAAGATGGGATGCCTTCCGGGGCATCCCCAAGCTTAGACGCTTGAGTCTCCTTCAATATTTACTTGGGGTGCCTTGGGCATCCCCAATCTTGAGCTCTTTCCTCTCATACTTCTACTCACATCGAGACATCCTCGATCTTCGAACACTTCATCCACACAAAACTCAACAGAAAGCTCGTTAAGATCCGTTAGTATAATAAAGCAAATCACTACTCTAAGTACTGTTGCAAACCAATTCATATTTTGTTTTTGCATTGTAGCTACTGTAATATAACTTTTCCATGGCTTAATCCACTGATAGAAATTGATAGTTTCATCTAAACAAGCAAACTATGCATCAAAAACAGAATCTGTCTTAAACAGGACAGTCTGTAGTAATCTGAACATTCACCATACTTCCGGTACTCCAAAAATTCTTAAAAAATAGGAAAAAAACAATTTGCATAGAAAGACAGTGAAAAAAGTTTCAGAACCGTTCGACGTTCCAGTAAAAAATGTAAAATCGCGCACTACAGCCAAAGTTTCTGTTTTGCACCGCACAAACCAACAAGCAATGTAAAAATCCTAAAGGCAAATCTTGGCACATTATTTTTATAATACAATGGAATTGTAAAAGGGGATAATTATTTTTGTTGAAAAGTTTCTGTAATCAGGATTCACAAAGTTTCCGTGAGCATGAACAAAGTTCAAGGAGCTCCCCCACTTCAACAATGCTTGTCTCTCTCACTTTCACTTTCCTTTTTGAAAAGTTTTGGGTTCTCCTCTTTATTTTTTTTGTTTTTACACTATATAAAAGCACTCAACAGAAATAAATGACACTCTAAAACTTCCGGGTTGTCTCCCTGGCAGCGCTTTCTGTAAAGCCATTAAGCTAGGCATAAGGTGCTCAAGTAATGAATCCACCCGGATCCCAAGGTATATCAAAGCCAATTTGAATTAGCAATGATTTGGCATTTAGTAGTGAGCACAAAGCAACATATATTAAGCAATGACGAGGTCTAACTCTCTTCCTATGCATCGGCATGTCATACAAGAACAATTCATGCACATCAAGTAAAGTCCAGTGCATAGTATAAACAGTTTCTCACAATTTTATCATATTGGAAACATGGACAGGCGGAGATGTAGTTCCTCTCTCATAATAATTGCAAGTAGGAGCAGAAAGCACATGCATATTATATCTATCAAAATCATCATGTGTAGTAGTGAAACACAACCCATCAATATAATCCTTAATAAGGGCAAACTTCTCCGATATAGTGTAGTCGGAGAATTCAAAAAGATAATAGGACTATCATGCGTGGGTGCGATAGCAACAATTTCATGTTTAACATAAGGAACTATAGCAAGTTCATCTCCATAAGCATAATATATATTGACATCTTGGCCACAAGAATAGCAAGCATCATCAAAAAGGGATATTTCAAAAGAATCAACGGGATCATAACAATCATCATGGCAATCATCCTTCGGCAAGCACAAAGGGAAATTAAACAATGTATGATTTGAAGAGTTACTCTCATTAGAAGGTGGCCACGGGTAGCTAGTCCGCTCTTCCTCCTTTTGTTCTTCGCTCTCCTCATCATCTTTTTCATCCAATGAGCCCACAGTTTCATCAATTTCTTCTTCCATAGACTCCTGCAAAATATTAGTCTCTTCTTGGACAGCGAGACTCTCTCAGTAAAATCATCAATATCGGAATTGAATTCATAATTCTCATAGCAATATTTAAGTATAGCAAAATTTTCAGGTCTGTAAACAGCATCATCAAGATTGTCACACTCTTTAAATAAAGATTCAATTTCATAAGCACCCATAAAAGCAACGAATTCTTCTATTCGTTCCACATCATAGTAATCATATATACCATTAGCATAAGAAGCTAAGGTTTCATTTTCATTAAATTTGCATGAAAAGGGAAGGTGTTGAGCCTTCATCCTAGAGCAACAGGTATAATCATATCTCAAGCATGGATCCCGAGCATACCAACGTAACATATAAATTTGATCCCATAATAGTTTCCCTTTTTGTGTCAAGCGATAATCCCTAAAGTATTCACGTTGATCCAACGTTACTCCCATTATAAAGTTGAATGGGATTTTTCTCAGGATTATCAAAGTAGTACATAATATCTTTCACATAATGAGCATCGAAGGTTTTAGGAGGTTCCCCATCTCCATGAGTAGCAAGTAAACCTAATTTTTTTGGTATGTCATGTTCTATATCCATAACTAAAGATAGAGAACAACTTAGAACAGCAAATAAAAATTACATAGTGATAAAGCAAACAAGCACACACGAGAATATTCACCCCACGCTATAACTCCCCCGCAACGGCGCCAGAAAAAGGTCTTGATAACCCACAAGTATAGGGGATCAATTGTAGCCTCTTTCGATAAGTAAGAGTGTTGAACCCAGCGAGAAGCTAAAGGTATAACAAATATTCCCTCAAGTTCTATCAACCACCGATACAACTCTACGCACGCTTGACGTTCGCTTTACCTAGAACAAGTACGAAACTAGAAGTACTTTGTAGGTGTAATGGGATAGGTTTGCAAGAATATAAAGAGAATGTAAATAAAAACTAGGGGCTGTTTAGATAAAGACACAATAAAGTTAGTATAGCGAGTGTGGAAAAGGTGGTGGTAGGAGTTGCGAAATTGTCCCTAAGCAATTGACTACTTTACTAGACCGATAGCAAGTTTTATGTGGGAGAGGCCACTGCTAGCATGTCATCCCTGACTTGGAATTCTATGCACTTATGATTGGAACTATTAGAAAGCATCCGCAACTACTAACGTTCATTAAGGTAAAACCCAACCATAGCATTAAGATATATTGGTCCCCCTTCAATCCCGTATGCATCAATTTCTATGCTAGGTTGAAGCTTCTGTCACTCTTGCCCTCCAATACATAGTCCTATCAACATACAACTAACCCTATGGTGTGATCCACGCGCGCGCTCATATGATGGGCACCAAAGGACAGCAACATAACCACAAGCAAATTAAACCAATCATAGCAATTCACCAATTGTCGATAGGACAACGAAAATCTACTCAGACATCATAGGATGGCAACACATCATTGGATAATAATATGAAGCATAAAGCACCATGTTCAAGTAGAGGGTACAGCGGGTTGGGGAGATTGGACCGCTATAGATAGATGGGGGAAGGTGATGGAGATGTTGGTGAAGATGACGGAGGTGTTGGAGTAGATTGCGGTGATGATGATGGCCCCGGCGGCGTTCCGGCACCACCGGGAGAGAGGGGGAGAGAGCCCCCCTTCTTCTTCTTATTCCTTGACCTCATCCCTAGATGGGAGAAGGGTTTCCCCTCTGGTCCTTGGCTTCCATGGCGTGGGAGGAGTGAGAGCCCCTCTGAGATTGGATCTGTCTCTCTGTCTCTCTCTGTTTCTGCCTTTCTGATTCTGCCCTTTCACCGTTTCTTATATTCCCGGAGATCCGTAACTCCGATTGGGCTGAAATTTGGACACGATATCTATCCGGATATTGCCTTTCTTGTGGCGAAAGAAGGGCAACAGCCGCCTTACAGAGTGGCAACGAGGGCCCAAGGCGCGCCTGACCACCTGGGGCGCTCCCCTCACCCTCGTGGGCCCCTCGGGCATCGTCTCGCGTTGATTCCACTTCCCAAAATTCACATATACTCCAAAAAAATCTCCGCCAGTTTTTATCCCGTTTGGACTCCGTTTGATATGGATTTTCTGCGAAACAAAAAACATGCAACAAATAGGAACTGGCACTGGGCACTGGATCAATATGTTAGTCCCAAAAATAGTATAAAAAGTTGCCAAAAGTATGTAAAAGTTGTAGAATATTAGCATGGAACAATCAGAAATTATAGATACGACGGAGACGTATCACAGCTCTGGATAAGATTTGCTCTCATTATCTTCGGTCGAAGACATAGGATTTGGTTGAGCATCACTTCAGTCACTCTGACTTTGTTCACTTGGACCCCACTTAATTAACAGTGCGGTGGTTCCTATGACTCAATAAAGAAGAAAAGGAAACTGCAAAACAACTATGTCTTCGCACTCCATAGTCTTCATGTGAATGTCTTCTCAAGTCATAATCTTCGTTATGAATATTTTCACAAACCACCATTGTCTTCAATGTCTTCACACATTTTTAGGGGTCATCTCTGGTAGGTAAACCGAATCAAATGTGGGACTACTACCTATGTTATCCTGCAATTCTCACAAACACATTAGTCCCTCAACCAAGTTTGTCGTTAATACTCCAAAACCAACAAGGGGTGGCACTAGATGCACTTACAATCTCCCCCTTTTTGGTGATAGATGACAAACTGGTTGAAGTTTTCAACGGGGATAAAAGTATGTGAAAGTTTAAGGATTAAGGCATTGTCTTCATAAGTAGCAAAAGGCTCCCCCTGAAGATGTGCATATAAGTAGTTTGCTTTTGAATGCCAAGGCACATGGCAGGTTTTACTTTGTGGAGATCCTCTTCAACTTATGAAGACAATTCATCATGCATATAAAGATATAATGAAGATAATGACATGCATTATGAAAAATGGACATTTGTGGAATGACTTCATGCAGAATTTATCATTGCATCACAGAGTAGCAGAAAATGTAGCAGACAACCATCAAGTTTAAGTGTTACAACCCAAAGAACCAAATGTATCAAAAATGAGAGTTGTAAACACTTGGGAAAATATAGCAACCACCCATAAGGACCCGCTTGAAGACTATCAACTCATATGCTTCTCCCCCTTTTGTCAGTAAGGACCAAAAAGGTTTGAAGACATAGAGCATCTACTCGTTCCCATCAGGAGTAGATGAAGGTGCAGGGTCGACGCTTGAGTTCGGTGGTGCAGAAGGGCCTGGTGTAGTGTCGAGATGCAGTGCAGCCATGGTTGGTGAAGTGGTGTCGTCTTCTTCATCGACGACTCTCGCAACAACAGTTGCAGCCGAAGATGAATACTCAGAATCTTCTATTGATGGAGTGCGGCGCCAGCTTGCATTGCGTGGAGGTCTGGAGTCAAATTTGAAGCCTTCTGTGAAGCCATCTTCACGAAGATCTTCTTCAGGGCATGGCAGTGTGAGACTCTTCCAAGACCGCCGACAGGCTTCATGGGCTACGAAGGAGTTCTTGGTGGCCAGGTTTCGGATGTGATTGACGTCCACCAAGATACTCTGCATCTGACGCTTTAGCCAGTCATGGTGCTTGTCCTGCTTCTGATGTAAGGCAACAAGAAGCTCACGGTCATTGAGAACGCGAGAACGCTTTCGAGGCCTTTGAGCGATTGTACTGGCAGTGGCTTCAGTGTTGGCACGATGTGGCTCACGCATATTGCCAGCCAGAGGGTAAGCAGGAGTAGCAGCGTTTGGAACATGAATTTCTTCTATTGGTTGTGTGAAGCTTTGACGATCAATATTTTGAAGATATAGGGGTTCTTTGGCAGGCTCAGGGTAGATGGCTTCAACTGACAGATCAACCTCAGGCATAAATACAAGATGGTTGCGCGCTGAGGGCTGATAGTCAACAGATGAATGAAGTTTGATCAGGTGCATCACCCATGGAGCATAAAACTTCAAGCCAAATAGATCAACCCCAGATGCAGCAAGTTGTTTGATGAAGAAATCCTGGTATTGAATCTGATGCCATTGACAATATGGAATACCATTGTCTTCATGGTTCCTTCAAGTTTGGCTTCAGAAGAATATCCCTTTACTGGCCATAGAGTACGCCTCAGAATGTGATAAATTGTGCGGGGCAAGTACTCGAGGTCTTTGACAAAGAATTCCTTGGGATATTCAACATCTTGTGGTAATGGCTTCATCATACTGAGCATCTAACTCATATTTGGCTCTGGCTTCTGAAAGATACTCTGCAGCTCATTCCTGTGTAGCTGACAACTAGGTTCATAGAGCTCACCTGGAGTGGGCACGGAAGTAAGCTCGATGATATCTTGAGCTTTGGCTTCATGATGCACATCACCTGTCATCCACTCAAGGATCCAAGTCTTCGGATCTCTGTTGTAGCCACGAATGTGAAGGGTGGCATAGAACTGCAGCAGAAGCTCTTCATTCCAGTGCTCTTTATCAGTGATGAATTGCAGAAGGCCAGCATCTCTAAAACAGTCCAGAGCTTCTTCAAGGAAGGGCATCCCAGCAATGGCTTCGCAATCAAGACGCATGTGAGGAAAGATTTGCTCTTGATTGTATAGAATACATGAGTAATAGTTGCACTGCTGATAGCTCCAGAAGTGACCAGAAGAGATCTTTGGCTTCGAGTATGGATTCTTGGCACTGTCAAAGAATGTGTTGTGTGCCCTGAAGCTGTTTACGCTGAAAGATCCGGGCGATGTAGCAGCACCTGGAAGCCTTGGCAGCCTGGGCTTTGGCTTCTGAACCTGAGGCCTCTGCTCCACATGGTAATCATACTGTGGTCCGGGAGCTGTGGGAGGAACCAAAACGGGCCAACATACAGTGACAAGCTGGCCGCGATCATAGGCCTGTTCAATGGTGTGAGGCCTTGGGGGTGGAACAGTGGCTTCAGCATGAACTGTAGCTTCAGGTTGCACATGAGCTTCAGGCACAACATTGGCTTTAGGCTCCACATTGTCTTCAGCCATGACAACGTCATTGGCTTCAGTCGTGTTGGTTGTGGCAGCCTCAGTGTTTTCAACCTCCGTTTCTTCAATGACAGGAGGGTCGGGCATAGTCACATTCTCCTTGAGATTGACTTCTTCAGTGATAGGGGGTGTGGCAACTCTTTCTTCTTCTTATCTTGTGTCTTGAGTTTCATCGGCTAATGTAGCTGGAATATCTTCAGCAGCTTTTGCTTCAGACTAAGAGACATTCGTAGTAGGGGTGGCTTCAGGAAACACTTGACGTGTTGCTGAGCTTTGTTGCACTTCCCTTTCCGGAATGCTCGACATGGTGACCAGTGGCCTAGGGCCTTTGTGAAGCCTGCGTAATGCGAGCGACGCCTCTGGTGATGGAGTGGTCTGCACCATGTAGTTGTCATCGTCAAGCACCGGAGTGGTGACTTGAGGTGGTGGAGTTCTGGGTGTCTCATCATGAATGGGGGTGTCTTGTTGAGGGCGATCGGCCCACGAATCATCCTGAGCAACTGGCATCAAGGGACGACCAATGCTGATGAGTTTGCTGTTTGTAAGAACAGGCGATGATACCACTTGGTGCTCGAGTTGAGGAAGAACTTCATCATCTTCAACATTGTCATCGCGACCAATGTCTTCAGCTGTGATGGGTCAACAGCTGGAACTTCTTCATCTTCAGGAGTCTCTGTGAAAGTAGGCTCATGGATCACAAGGCGACGTTCTTGGTTGGTGGAGAGTGGACGGGCAACAGAAATGGGCTCAACAACAAGGGGCTCGGTGGCAGCAGCACGCTCTTTCTCTGAAGACTTTGTCTTCAGCTTCTTCGTTGATGGGGCACCATCAGTAGCATTCTTGTGCTTGCGCTTCTTGGCTTTGGCTTCAGCTGGCCTTGTCTTTTCAGTTCTGAAGCTGCTGAGGGGACCTTAGGCTTCGAGCCTGCCATGCTGGCAGGGAAGACAATGTGAGGTGCTTCCTGCCTTGGTACTTCAGTTTGGGCCACAACAGACTTATTTTGATTGGCAGCCATCTTGGTGTCAATGCCAGTGACGGTGTCCTGGACTAGGGGGTACTCACCACGTCGTCTCCCGACCAGGTGGGTCGGGCCGAGGACCCCCATGGCGGTTCACTCATGGGCCACTTCGGGCAGCCCATGCCGCATACAAGGGAGATCCCACAAGACTTGGCGCACACGACGAGGACTCTCCTAAACCCTAGGCCTCTGGTGTGTTATATAAACCAAGGCCAGGCTAGTCAATAGACAATCTCTATATTCATCAAGATCAATCAAGCAGGAAGTAGGGTATTACCTCCATTACGAGGGCCTGGACCTGGGTAAACATCATGTCCCCTGTCTCATGTTACCCATCGATCCATGATACACAGCTTGGGACCCCCTACCCAAGATCTGCCGGTTTTGACACCGATAATGATGCTTTCATTGAGAGTTCCATTGTGTGCTCGGCAAAGGATCAATGGCTCGACTGCAGATCAACTGCGACGTCGGCATCTTCGTCGCCGGCTCGACTGGTCACCTTGGCTTGACCGAGGACTGCGCCCTACCTCCGATCGTCATGTTCGGATGAGGGCCTTCATCAACATCAACTCCGATCTCTATCATGATCATGGAGGAATCATCCATGGAGCTCGGGGGCTCAACGTCAACATTGCCCTTGAGCGACCGTGCTGTTTTTCTGGATAGAGAACTTGTATCCACCGCCACCGCCTCCTCGAGTGTCATTTTAAAGATTGCTTCGGTGGAATTGTGTGGAATTAAGTCTACAACATCCATGCAAAATTTCGTCGAGTTCCGATGGAGGAATCTCCGGCAATCTACGATATACCGGAGCCCTGTCTAATCTGGACGGGAATCTGAACGAGTTTAGGGCGTGGTATCCAGAGCCAAGCTCGGAGGTCCGTTGCAAGATCCAACCTTTCATCTGCTGTGGAATTCCCATATCTACCACCCCTCAAAATTTCAGCTCGATCCCACGGTTCAAACACTGGGAACCTTCCGATGAGTGGACCAATTTTCTGATCGCTTTTCTGCGCGAATACGGATCCGACCCGAATTCATGTTTCTTTATGAACGTGATATTGGACAACCTTTTTAAAGGAATTTTCTTCTAGGGTATTGTGTGTTGTTCTTAACACGTGCCTGTAAAATTTTAAGCCTTCTCTGAGGTACTCTTCACCCTCACGCTGGTGCCAAACCAGTCCGGTAACATTGCTCCACGGCTGCCGACCTGCGTTAGACACGTCGTCGCTTTGTTGAGCCGAGCTCATCTTCTTTGGATCATCATCTCGGCGATCCGAAAAAGAGTTCGGCATCGCAAAGGATAAATCATCACCAACAACGCCGCCCCACGGATTACACGGAATGGGCACACCGGCATCGCCGTTCGGTCACTTTATCAATCCAGCTTTGACCGCGTCACAAGTTATGACCAGCGTCGGCATGACCACACTGTTGCTCCTTCAAGCCGATGTCCATCACGCCGAACAGCTTCAACACCTCGGCTGACATGACAGCTACAACATCTCCTTACTAACCCGCTCCATCACCTCGGCTAGACCAGGGGCTTCACCATGTCTTCATCAACCTACTCCGGAGACTTCGGCGTCACCCGCCGACCAGCTTCGTCACATTAGCTGGACCGGGGGCTTTGCCTTGGCGAGCCAACCTTTACCATTATCGCCATGCCGTCGCTTCACCATCCATCAGGCAATGGGTGTGCGGACCGATTCCCAATTTTGGGAGTCACTTTTCTTCGAATTGCTACAACAAATAAGACATGTGCTATTAACCCTAGCAATTTTTGCTTGTTTGGGTTTATTTTTCCCAAGGAATAATTACTCTGGTTTGTTCCATCATCTGTACACAGGTCTGTCAAATGATGGCCGCACTAACGATGGTTGCGCGATGGTTCGGTAAGTTTCCCGTCCGCAGTTCGGCGAACACCGCATCTAGAGCCCGGACCGCCCTGCAAAGTCAGGCTTTGTCACGCCTTCACCGCATCACGCCGACGCCCTGCATCGACATTGACTTCGGCGTCACTTTGCCGGCCTGCATTGGCTGTGCTATGTCACCACTTCGGAGTGCCGAGCTCTTCGCTCCGCCACCTCGGGACCGGCTTGGCGGATGGAACCTTGTCCCGCATCAAGCTCGGACCGCGTCATCAATGCCGAACACATTAACCAGCTAAGTCGCTTTCATGCTCAAAGTCTTAAATTTTTTAGTTGTGTTCGGTTCAACCTTGCTCACATACATTGTTCGTTAAAAGAAACTCCCTTTACCCATGTTAACTGGGGGGCTCTTAAAATTTATATGAGCCGTTTTATAGTAAATATGTTTTCTTCTTGGTCATTTCAAAGTCTTTTTCTACCGCTCCTTTTTCGACTCGAGTGCATGGTCAATAGCCGGATAGCCTAGCTTCTCTCTAAAGCCGCCTGAGTTTAGTTCGCTAAACTGGCCTCGGAGAAGCACTCCGCCTTCGGGATAAGGAGCTTGAAGTCGTAGGCTGACCCGCTTGAAGTCTAGAGATCAGGTGTGTCGTGTTAAAGCACGACAGAAGCACAATTTTTATCTAAGACGAATTTTCGGATTGGCACCGAACACTTGATCTAGTTTGGACGTCAAGTTTTACTGAAGTTTTTTGGTTTTCCAAGCCTATGGCACTTTTAAACATTTGTGTGTTTCCAACATAAGTCTCGTAGTGCAATGCCAGACACGTTTAGAGATTCTGCAAAAAAATTCTCGGATATTGCTATATATGCATCGGTTTCGAATTGTGTCTTTGGTCAATAGTTGGGTTGCCCGGCTCCTGTGCTTGCCTCCTACGTTCCGCTTTCTTCGGCTAGGTGTGCAAAGGGAGAACCACTGCGATTGTGCTTCCAGCTCGCATGGTTAAGCACCTCAGTGGAGAAAGCCAAAAATTGACTGTCAGAATAAGCGTAAATTGGTCAGCGATCCGATGACTATGTTAAATGACGGGCCGTTCATAACATTGGCCGAAGTGTTTACGACTTGACCTCGGCTGTCGCTGAACACTAGCCGGGGGCTCGTAGCTAGCTTCCCTAGTTTAAAGATCCTATGACTAAGTGAAAGTTATAAAGCCCGCATATCTGATTGCCTCGTTTCTGCTAACACAACCGCCTTCGGGCACCGAGACGTTGGCTAAGGGTTGTCTTGTTATTGCGGAAACACCCTGCGTAATATCTACAAAGGGGTAGAAGCCGACGATGGGCCACTTTCAACTAATAAACGGTCGCAATGGAGTCAAAATAAGTATATATCATTAGCGTTTGTATTCATTATACAAGCGTTGCCTTCCATAATTATCGTTACATAAAGCCATAAATATGCATCAATTTGACTTAAGATTTTGGCCAAGCTGGGTTGCCTGGCTCCTGTGCTTACCCCTACGTTCCCGATTGTTCGGCTAGGCGGTAAAGGGAGCACCTCTGTGATTGTTACTACCGGGTCATCCGAGTTAGTACCTCAGACTGGATGAAGCCGAAAGCTAGCGATCTTAAAGGATATAATTGGTCGGCAACGACGGAAGTGAAAATTTAGGTTCGCTGTAGACCACATAGTTAGGGAACTTTCCCCAAACTAAATCCTCAATATTTTCCACCTACATTGATCGGAGGTGAGGTTTCATGATCATGCTCAGCATGACAACTCAAAGAAAGGAACCGATAGCGGGACTATTTTCCTTGGAAGATGTTTCTTACATTAAAAAGTAATATAACATATCTCTCCGCGTACCTTTGTTTATAAAACCATATGACCATATTGCCTTGTTTGTCGTAAATCTTTGCTCTGATAAAGGCTTTATAAAGAAGGACAAACACTCCCCGACTGCTAGCCGAGGAGGTTGAAGCCAATGGTCGGTCAACAGTGTTTTGTACAATGTGGATCCGAGCATTAATGATGTAAAATACTTGGATACATAGGATCATAAATTGCGAGTAAAGTCGATTTATTGCAGCTCATCTTAAAGACCAAGGGGCACAATCTCGCTGAGACAACCGAGCAACTTACATAAAGCTCTCCTAAATCCCAAGTGGCATCGATTTCCTATCTATTAAGCCCCTTGGGGCCAACCTTGGCGAGCCCAGCTTTCGCTGGCTCTAGCTCCTTTAAGAGATCTTTATTCTTTTTCCGAGAAGTTTGTGTTAAACACAACAAATTTTTTCTGTCGAACGAATATCGATTGTTAATTCGGCCACCCGTACCCACATTAAGGCTCGGGGGCTACTGGGCTTCGTGCTCATTATTTATAAATATTAAAGGGGCACATCGATCCCCTGATCTGGTGTTGCCACCCGACCAGTGGCTCAGGGGCTACTGCATTGCCCATTCAATGCAGAAAATTCAAAGTGCTCCGTGTTCGGCATGACCGAACTATGGACAAGTGCGTCCTCGGACAACAATAAGTATCATCTGGGACTTATCCGGCTTCAAGCTAATATTATCACGGAGACTTCTCACGACCCTCTCTCAGGGGCCCGTCCGCCGATCACTATTACCTCTAATATATTACACTGCGTTTCTATTCCTACTTATGCTGCCGAGCTAGGAGTTGATCCTCAGGCCGATTTCGCGAATCAACCTGAGTCTCAGGGGCTACTAGGATCAGCAGTTTTCAGGTTTTCCTTCAGGTGCATCTCGGGTTTTAGACCGACACACACCTTGAGGGCTACTGGTTATACATATTGACATCAAATAAATTTACACGCATCAGAAATAAAATCTGCAAAAAATCAGCCCGCGGTCGGGGTGGTGCACCACCTTGGAAGCAGTCTGGCATAAAGCTCGGGCGCCAGTGGCTGGCTCCATAGAGGGCATCTCCAGCATTAAGCTCGGCTGAATTCGTTCAATCTTTTAAAAGACCGAGGTAGTTTATGACACCTCGGATGCTGACCATCATTGGAGCTCGGAAGTGGTCCGGAATAAAGCTTGGATTCGAATGGCTCGTTCCATAGAGAACTTTTCAGCGTTAAACTCGGATAACCTCCTTCAAACTTTTTCAAGCCAAGGTGATCTATGACACCTCGGATATAGTCCGGCGTTGGAGCTCAGATATAATCCAGCATTGGAGCTCGGATATAGTCCAGCGTTGGAGCTCGGATATAGTCCGGCGTTGGAGCTCGGATATAATCCGGCGTTGGAGCTCGGGTGCAAGAGGACACCGCCTCACGGGAACAACTTCAAACCCGAGGTGTGGCGTAAAAAATAACAAGGCATTGATAAAGGCCGAGAATTTAAAGGGGCTCCTCGGATACCCGACGTGTAAACTCTTCAGATTCACTTCGAAGATCCTCAAGATCGAAGATGAGAAGATTTGTTGAACCAGTTTTCAAGACTGGCGACCGAAGATGAAGAACAGTTCGGAAGAATCAAGGAGCATCCCTAACTTGAAGACTGGTTCAGGGGGGCTACTGACGGTGTCCTACACTAGGGGGTACTCACCACGTCGTCTCCCGACCAGGTGGGTCAGTCCGAGGACCCCCATGGCGGTTCACTCATGGGCCACTTCGGGCAACCCATGCCGCATACAAGGGAGATCCCACAAGACTTGGTGCACAAGACGAGGACTCTCCTAAACCCTAGGCCTCTGGTGTGTTATATAAACCAAGGCCAGGCTAGTCAATAGACAATCTCTATATTCATCAGGATCAATCAAGCAGGAAGTAGGGTATTACCTCCATTAAGAGGGCCCGAACCTGGGTAATCATCGTTTCCCCTGTCTCCTATTACCCATCGATCCATGACACACAGCTTGGGACCCCCTACCCGAGATCTACCGGTTTTGACACAGACAGCCAGGACGCCCAAGAGCCTTGCGCTTCTCAGCCTCATTGTGTGCTTGAACACATTTCTCTGCGAAGTATTTCATCCACTCTCGTGAGCCTTTTGCTTCTTCACACTTCTTGTGAAACTCTTCCTTGAGGTCATGCTGCATCTTTTTGAAGATCTGAACATCTGCCATGCTGAGCTAGGCCATGTTCTTCTTGAAGTGACCCTTCTCATAATCAATTTTGTTCTTCAGCTCGATAGTCTTTTGAGCCAGAGCCAGCTCATTAGCAATGGCTCCGTGGAAGTTGACGCTTATATCCACTGGAAGCTGGAGATCATCGATGCTAATGCTCTGGTCGTCTAACCACTCATCAATGAAGTTGTTCAGTATATTGACGTCAAAGAGGGGCAGATCATTGAAGATATCCGCCTCTTATTTGCTCTTGATCAGCATCTCAAGGGCATCATCACCAAGATCTTCATCGCTTGACAGATCAATGGTTTCATCTTCGTTCCGCAGAATGGCAGCTGGAGTAAGTTCATGCCCAGAAATCTTCATGGGCTTCTTCTTCTTCTTGGACTTTCAGTCTTCTTAGAGACACGAGATAAGTCTTCAGATTGCACACTGGGTTCAAGAGGTGCAGTGGCCAATGGCTGCACAACTGAAGCTTTTGGTGCAGCAGAGGGCTTTGAAGCCTTTGTCTTCTTCTTCTTTGGCTTCGGTGGAGCAGGCGCATCTTCAGAATCTACGTCATCACCTGATTGCTCCATAGTGGCCCTCTGAGCAGCTATATGAGAGAGGAGGCCATCGAAATTGTTGAAGGGGCCGACGACATTGGGGTTGGCATCACGTGTGCCATCAGCCCTAGGAGCAGATGGACCAGGGTTGAGTTGAGGCCCAGATCCTTCTTGTTCTTCACAGCAGAATATTTTGCGAACTGATAGTTGCACTTGAAAAGATTGTCTTCACGACACCATAACATAGATGATCGGTCGGCATTTTCTGGCTTCGGTCCGCGAACCATGCATGGGTAGAAGCCTTGAGCAATGGCTTCGGACTTGGACTTGGGCTGCAGATTTCTGTACAGAATATCGCCCCATGGGCGCTTGATTGCGTTCTTCTCTGCATATTCAGGGGTCACAAATCTGTATTTGAACCATCCTTTGCCCAATATCTTCGAATCCATTGGATTCGAGTCTTGCGCTGGCCATAGCTCTCTTCAGGATCTGTCTTGTACAATTCAAATGGATCTGGAGGCAAATCCTTAGATGTATCACCACGGCGCTGTCTGCCGCCCTTTCTAGTTGACTTCTCTGTTGCTATTATATTCAAACTGAATGGCTTCAAGACAGTGAATGGCTTCCTTTTGTTGGTCAGAGAGGAACTGGCTTCAGGAGAGTTGATGTGACGCTGTAAGAACTCTGCAAATGAATGCAGACTATGAGAACCAAGGGATTCTCCCACGGACATGTACCGGTGACAGCATTAGAGGTGCGAGGGAAGGGGAAGAGGTCATATGCATTCTCAGAAGATTTTGAAGATAAATCAGTTTGAAGACATTGACCTCATAGTGGGAAGACATTCACTTATTTGATGAGCGTTGGTTCCAGATTTGTACAAATCCATGAATACGTACAAGTGAGGAATCTAACTAGTTATGAAGCATAAGTGAATATACTTGGCATGATATGAGATGCAGATAAAGGCAGATCCAGATTTGGAAGTGAAGAAACCACTTTTGATTGAAGTGGATGGATTTGACGGATCAAAAAGGCAGTAAAAAGTAAGTTTTATTTACCACTGATGAACTGCTAGACGAGGTGGAGAGAGAGACCGGGCAGTTCAATCTTTCGCGCCCTAACTTGGCGGCGGAAGACACCTACGGTGGCGGCGGAGAGGACAAGGTCCGCGACCGGTGTGAGGATGGCGTCGAAGAAGTAACGGTAGCTAAGCCTTCGTCTCCGGCGTCGACGTGAGCTAGCGGAGGCGCTAGGGTTTGTGCGAGGTGGCGAGGTGGAAGAAGAGATAATGACCGCAGTGAGTTGTGTATTTGTAAGGAAAGGGACAACACAGCGTAATTACGCAGGTGCCCCTAGCGGTTCACATCTAAAGGACACGTGGCATGCATGCGACTCATTGGAAGTTGTTCCATGTTCCCACGCACGCCTGGATTGTCGGGTGGTCGTTCCGGCTTCTCCGGTATTCAGGCAATCAGGATATGGCATTAAAAACAGATTTAAACTTTTGTCACTTTGTCTTCTGCTGACAAGGATTCAGAGAAGACAGTCGACAGGTTTTAGTAGAATGCATATGATTTGGATAGATAGAATTTGAGGTAGAAGCACAGAGGGGGGTAGGGTCCAATCACATTCACTTAGATCAAGAAAAATTCAAATATGAAGACATAGCTATAAGTGAATGTTGTAGAGGATAGAACACGAATATATGTATATATCATCCTGAGACCAACTCAACATTGTGAAGATAAATGTGAAGTCAAATCAATGTTGAAGACAAACCAGATGCGAAGACTATGAAATTGTGACACCAATTAAAACACTTCAAACAAGATTTTGGTGGTGGCGTTACCCACCGTAGAGGAAGTATTAGACGCAAACACGGCGCACAATTATCATGGCGCTCCGAAGTCAAATTCCGCATTAATGTATTCACACTTAGAGTGTATGTCTTCATTGATTGAAGATATACGTTACTTCGTGTGTTGCACATCTAAGTCATCAACATTCATAAGCGTTAGGATGTGTGTCCAATCACAGGACATTTGAGGATTCTCAGATATTTACCTCACACCGCAACTTGCAAAGACTTTTCTCATCCAAGGGCTTCGTGAAGATATCTGCCAATTGCTCTTCAGTGTTGACGTGGATGATGTCAATATCTTCCTTCATGACATGATCTTTGAGAAAGTGATGATGGATCTGAATGTGCTTTGTCTTTGAGTGCTGGACTGGGTTGTTGGCAATCTTGATGGCGCTTTCATTGTCGCAGTAAAGTGGCACTTGCTTCAGATGGATGCCATAGTCCTTGAGAGTTTGCTTCATCCATAGAAGCTGAGCGCAGCAAGATCCAGCAGCAATGTATTCAGATTCAGCAGTGGAGAGAGATACACAGTTCTGCTTCTTTGAAGAACAACAGACAAGAGATCATCCAAGAAAGTGACATGTGCCTGATGTGGACTTGCGATCAACCTTGTACCAGCATAATCAGCATCTGAGAATCCAACTAGATCAAACTCTGAGCCCTTTGGATACCATAATCCTAGTGTTGGGGTGTAAGCCAAATATCGAAGAATTCGCTTCACAGCTAAGTGATGTGATTCCTTTGGTGCCGCTTGGAATCAGGCACACATGCAAACGCTAAGCATTATATCTGGCCTAGATGCACATAAATAGAGTAAAGAACCAATCATGGAGCGGTATACCTTTTGATCGAACTCTTTACCATTATTGTCGGGACCCAACTGACCTTTGGTTGGCAATGGCGTCATGTACCCTTTGCAGTCTTGCATTCCAAACTTCTTCAGGCAATCTTTGAAGTATTTTTCTTGAGATATGAAGATGTCGTTTCTCTGTTGGCGGATTTGAAGACCGAGGAAGAATTTCAGCTCCCCCATCATGGACATCTGATATTGCTCTTGCATCATGTGCTGATACGTCTCCAACGTATCTATAATTTTTTTATTGTTCCATGCTATTATATTATCCATCTAGGATGTTTTATATGCATTTATATGCTATTTTATATGATTTTTGGGACTAACCTATTAACCTAGAGCCCAGTGTCAGTTTCTGTTTTTTCCTTGTTTTTGAGTATCGCAGAAAAGGAAAACCAAACGGAGTTCAATTGACCTAAAATTTCACGGAGATTATTTTTGGACCAGAAGAAGCCCACGGAGCGTCGAAGATAGGCCAGAAGAGTCCCGAGGCACCCACGAGGGTGGGGGCGCGCCCTACCCCCCTGGGCGCGCCCCCTACCTTGTGGCCGCGTTGGAGACCCCCCTGACTTGTTCCCGACGCCAACACCTCTTATATATACCCAAACTTCCAGAACATAACCTAGATCAGGAGTTCCGCCGCCGCAAGCCTTTGTAGCCACCAAAAACTAATCGGGACCCTGTTCCGGCACCCTGCCGGAGGGGGGATCCCTCATCGGTGGCCATCTTCATCATCCCGGTGCTCTCCATGACGAGGAGGGAGTAGTTCACCCTCGGGGCTGAGGGTATGTACCAGTACCTATGTGTTTGATCTCTCTCTCTCTCTCGTGTTCTTGATTTGGCACGATCCTAATGTTTCGCGAGCTTTTCTATTATAGTTGGATCTTATGAAGTTTCTCTCCCTCTACTCTCTTGTAATGGATTGAGTTTTCCCTTTGAAGTTATCTTATCGGATTGAGTCTTTAAGGATTTGAGAACACTTGATGTATGTCTTGCGTGGGATACTCGTGGTGACAATGGGGTATTCTATTGATTCACTTGATGTATGTTTTGGTGATCAACTTGCGGGTTCCGTGACCTTGGGCATCTATGCATAGGGGTTGGCACACGTTTTCGTCTTGACTCTCCGGTAGAAACTTTGGGGCACTCTTTGAAGTACTTTGTGTTGGTTGAATAGATGAATCTGAGATTGTGTGATGCATATCATATAATCATACCCACGGATACTTGAGGTGACATTGGAGTATCTAGGTGACATTAGGGTTTTGGTTGATTTGTGTCTTAAGGTGTTATTCTAGTATGAACTCTAGGATAGATCGAACGGAAAGAATAGCTTCATGTTATTTTACTACGGACTCTTGAATAGATCGATCAGAAAGGATAACTTTGAGGTGGTTTCGTACCCTACCATAATCTCTTCGTTTGTTCTCCGCTATTAGTGGCTTTGGAGTGACTCTTTGTTGCATGTTGAGGGATAGTTATATGATCCAATTATGTTATTATTGTTGAGAGAACTTGCACTAGTGAAAGTATGAACCCTAGGCCTTGTTTCAACGCATTGCAATATCGTTTGGGCTCACTTTTATCATTAGTTACCTTGTTGTTTTTATATTTTCAGATTACATAAACCTATATCTACCATCCATATTGCACTTGTATCACCATCTCTTCGCCGAACTAGTGCACCTATACAATTTATCATTGTATTGGGTGTGTTGGGGACACAAGAGACTCTTTGGTATTTGGTTGCAGGGATGTTTGAGAGAGACCATCTTCAACCTACGCCTCCGATGGATTGATAAACCTTAGGTCATCCACTTGAGGGAAATTTGCTACTGTCCTACAAACCTCTGCACTTGGAGGCCCAACAACGTCTACAAGAAGAAGGTTGTGTAGTAGACATCATGTGCCCAAACTCATCACTGTATCTCTTGTTAGTGCAGCCGAAGATAATGTCATCCACATAGATCTGGCACACAAACAGTTCACCATCGTATGTCTTCGTGAAGAGAGTGGGATCCAGGGAACCAGGTTTGAAGCCTTTGCTCTTTAGTAAGTCTTTGAGTGTGTCATACCAAGCGCGAGGATCTTGTTTGAGGCCATACAATGCCTTATTGAGCTTGTATACCATGTCAGGATGTTTTGGATCTTCAAAGCCAGGTGGTTGTGCAACATACACTTCTTCTTCAATCTTGCCATTGAGAAAAGCACTCTTCACATCCATTTGGTACAGGAGGATGTTGTGATGGTTGGCATAGGCTAGAATTATGCGAATGGCTTCAAGCCTAGCCACCAGAGCAAATGTTTCATCGAAGTCAATCCCTTCAACTTGAGTGTATCCTTGAGCAACGAGACGAGCCTTGTTTCTGACAAATTGACCATGCTCATCTTGTTTGTTGCGATAGATCCATTTGGTGCCTATGATATTGTGCTTGCGAGGATCAGGACGCTTGACCAATTCCCATACATTGTTCAACTCGAACTGTTGAAGCTCTTCTTGCATAGCTTGAATCCATTCAGGTTCCATGAAAGCTTCAGCAACTTTCTTGGGTTCAGATATAGAGACAAATGCAAAGTGCCCACAGAAATTTGCTAGCTGTGTTGCTCTTGAACGAGTGAGTGGACCAGGTGCATTGATGCTATCAATTATCTTCTCAATATGTACTTCATTTGCAACACGAGGATGAACTGGATGACGATTTTGCCCTTGCTGATCATTGTCTTCGTCTTCAGTATTGGCTTCAGGCTGAGCAGTATCTTCAGGTTGACTAGGTGCAAAAATGATAAGTTCCTCTTCAGCCTGTGCCTCTGAAGGTATAATTTCTCCAATACCCATAAGCTTGATCGATTCACTAGGTGGGACTTCATCTAGCACATTTGGTAGGTGCTCTCTTTGCGAGCCGTTAGTCTCATCGAACCGCACATCCACAGTTTCAACCACTTTATAGTGAAAGAGGTTGAAGACTCCGTAGGTGTGCGAATCATTTCTGTACCAAGCATAAATCCATCATGTGCTTTCGGTGCAAATTTTGAAGTGTGATGTGGATCCTTTATCCAGCACCTAGCACCAAATACTCTGAAGTAACTGATGTTTGGCTTCTTACCAGTTAGAAGCTCATAGGATGTCTTCTTTAGAAGCTTGTGAAGATAAACACGGTTGATGATGTGGCATGCAGTATCAATGGCTTCAGGCCAGAACTTCCTTGGAGTCTTGTACTCATCAAGCATCGTCCGAGCCATCTCAATGAGGGTTCTGTTCTTGTGCTCCACGATGCCATTCTGCTGAGGTGTGTATGGAGCTGAGAACTCATGAGTGATGCCCAATGTATCAAGATAAGTGTCGAGGCCGGTGTTCTTGAACTCTGTGCCGTTGTCACTTCTGATGTGCTTGATCTTGATGCCATAGTTCGTCATGGCACGATTGGCGAATCGTCTGAAGACATCCTGCACTTCATTCTTGTAGAGGATTATATGCACCCATGTATATCTTGAATAATCATCAACAATGACGAAGCCATAGAGGCAAGCAGTGGTAGTAAGAGTAGAGTAGTGAGTAGGGCCAAATAAGTCCATGTGAAGCAGCTCGAACGGACGAGATGTCGTCAAGATTGTCTTCCAGGGATACTTGGCCCTTGTCATTTTTCCAGCTTCGCAGGCACCACACAGATGATCCTTCTTGAACTTGACGCCCTCGATGCCTACGACGTGTTTCTTCTTTGCGAGTGTGTACAAGTTCCTCATGCCAGCATGCCCTAGCCTCCGATGCGAGAGCCAGCACTCTGAAGCTTTTGCTAGAAGACGTACGGCCAACTGTGGTCCTGCTGAGAAATCTACCATATACAGATCATCTTTCTGATACCCTTCAAAGACTAGAGACTTGTCAGATTCCATAAGAACAAGGCAACGATATTTTCCAAATATCACAATCATGTTCAAGTCACAAAGCATTGAGACAGACATTAAGTTGAAACCAAGGGATTCAACAAGCATCACTTTATCCATGTGCTGATCTTTTGAGATTGCAACTCTACCTAGACCCAATACCTTGCTTTTACCAGTGTCAGCAAATGTGATGTGACTTTTGTCAGATGGACGTAAGGTTGAGTCCATGAGAAGACTTCGATCACCAGTCATGTGGTTAGTGCATCCACTGTCCATAATCCACTCAGAAGCCTTTGATATCATACCCTACAGTGCAGTTAGGGGGATAGGCTTCACCAAGGGAAATGTGAAGCATAAACATTTGACGAACAAGCATATTATCAAAGTTCAGATCCTGGTTAGGCTAGATAGGATGACTGTCAAGGAATCCAGGAACAAAATACATAGTAAGACCATTTGGGCATTTTATCTTGCACCCCACAAGATGTTTTAGGTCCCCAGCATAAGCATCAGACGCCTTTGATTTCCGGCTGGAGACCTTTCCCTGCAAAAGAGAGTTATTTTTTCTTAACCACCCACATCTTCAGGGGTGGCTTAGAAGCAATGAGTCTAAGTGCATCATCTAAGAACTTCGGCTTTGGAGCCCTAGCAAATAGCCTTGTAGGAGGTGAATAATACTCATAAGAATAAGCAGAATAGTTCTTGGTCTTATGAACATAGCGGTTTGAAGAAACACGCTCATGTTCATAAGTCTGAGTATGATTCCCTGCAAAAACATTGGCGTTAGGGTGACTCTGGTGAGTCCTCTGTCTGTATGAAGCCTTTGGACCATATGAAGCCTTTGGTCTGGGGTTTGTCTTCTTCCCAGGTGGTGTCATGATGACATTCACAGGAAGATTCTCAAGACAACTTTTGGGCACCCAGATCTTCTTCATAGGTGGCCCATTCCTGTAGTTAGTACCAATATACCTGGCAAACACTTCACCATTCTGATTCTTAAACAGTTTATAGTTTGCATCAAAGGATTCATCAATGATAATCGGGTTAGCACAAGTGAAGCCAGACAAGGTAGACGGATCCACTGAAGGTCCCTTTGCAGCAACCCATGTGGTTTTGGGGTACTGCTCAGGCTTCCAGTAAGAACCATCAACATTCATTTTCCTCTCGAACCCAACACCATCTTCCTAGGGTTTCGGTTCAGAATCTGCTTTTTGAGGACATCACATAGTGTTTGATGCCCTTTGAGACTTTTGTACATTCCTGTCTCAAGCAATGTCTTCAACGTGGCATTCTCATCAGCAATAGTAGTGGTATCCTCCGTAGAGGGGTTAGTTACCACATCAGCAGTTGAAGATATTGTAGCAGTAGCAGCAGTTGAACATTCAGCAATAGAGACAGCGTTATCACGCTCAAGACATTTTAGACATGGTGGTTCAAATCCTTCCTGAGCGGAACTGATCTGTTGAGCGCGAAGTGACTCGTTCTCATTTTGAAGATCTTCATGAGCCGCCCTCAAGTTCTCAAGTTCTTGCTTCCTTTCAAGATAATCGTAGGAAAGCTTTTCATGAGTTGTTGAGAGCATTTCATGACGACTTTCAAGTTCCTCGTACTTAACATGAAGATTTTTGATGTCTTTAATTAAGGACTGAGATCGGGTCATTTCCGCGTCCAAGTCATCGCTTTTGTCTAGCAATTTTTTAATATGTTCCATGGCATTCTGTTGTTCAGTTGCACTTTTAGCAAGTGTTTTGTAGCTAGGTTTAGATTCACATTCAGAGCGATCTTCACTTGATGCCTGAAAGTAAGCATCGCGTGAGTTTACCTTGGCACCGCGTGCCATGAAGTAGTAGGTGGGAGCAGAGTCGTCCTTATCATCAGCATCGGCGTTGGTGACGGATCCATTGTCTTCAGAGTTGAAGATGGACTTGGCAACATAGGCAGTAGCCAGAGCCAAGCTGGCCACGCCTGAATCGGACTCCTCCTCAGACTCCACCTCTGCCTCCTCAGAAGCAGACTCCTCCTCTGAATCCATCTCCTTGCCAACAAAAGCATGAGCCTTGCCAGATGAGCTCTTCTTGTGTGATGAATACTTTCAAGAAGACTTTCAGGATTTCTTCTTCTTATTGTCATCCGAATCATATTCCTTGCTCTTCTTCTTCTTCTTGGTCTCATTCTCCCACTGTGGACACTCAGAGATGTAGTGACCAGGTTTCTTGCACTTGTGGCATGTTCTCTTCTTGTGATCACGTGTAGAAGCTTCATCATTTCTAGAGCTGGATCTTGAAGACTTTCCGAAGCCTTTCTTCTTGGTGAACCTCTAGAACTTCTTCACAAGCAAAGCAAGCTCCTTTCCAATGTCTTCAGGATCCTCGGAACAGCAGTCAGATTCTTCTTAGATGAGGAAACAACCTTTGCCTTCAAAGCGTGAGTACGGCCATAGTTGGGACCATAGATATCTCTTTTCTCAGATAATTGGAACTCATGTGTGTTGAGCCTCTCGAGTATGTCAGACGGATCGAGAGTCTTGAAGTCAGGGTGTTCTTGAATCATCAGGGCCAGGGTATCAAATGAGTTGTCAAGCAATTAAGAGTGTCTTGACGATTTCGTGCTTGGTGATCTCTGTGGCGCCGAGTGCGTGAAGCTCATTTGTGATATCAGTGAGGCGATCAAATGTGAGTTGGACATTCTCATTGTCATTTCTCTTGAAGCGATTGAAGAGGTTGCGAAGAACACTGATCCTTGAGTCTCTCTGTGTTGAGACGCCTTCGTTGACCTTGGAGAGCCAGTCCCAAACTAGCTTCGCAGTTTCCAGAGCACTCACACGACCATACTGTCCTTTGGTCAGATGACCACAGATGATGTTCTTGGCAGTCGAATCCAGTTGAATGAACCTCTTGACATCAGCAGGGGTGACACCTTCATCGGCTTGGGAACGCCGTTCTTGACGACATACCAGAGGTCGACATCAATGGCTTCAAGACGCATACGCATCTTATTCTTCCAGTATGGGTAATCAGTGCCATCGAAGACACGGCACACAGCGGAGACTTTGATTATCCCTGCAGTCGACATAGCTAAAACTCCAGGTGGTTAAACTGAATCACACGGAACAAGGGAGCACCTTGCTCTCATACCAATTGAAAGTGCTAGTTATCGACTAGAGGGGGGTGAATAGGTGATTTTTATGAAAGTCTTCAAAACATGGGGGCTTTGAAGACAAACAGTAGAAATGAACCTATTGATATGCAGCGGAAGGTTGACTACACTAGACAAGCCATAGTCAAGCAAGTAATGAAGTAAAAGCACGAAGACTATTAGCAGCTAGGTAGAATGGATCAGGATGGAAGATAGTCTGAAGCCAAACAACAACAATCTTCACACATTGAAGCCAATAAGATCATGCAAGCAGGCAATGACTTCACGAAGACATACCATAAGTAAAGAGAGGTAAGAGATAGAACCAGTTGCTTGGTGGGGACAAGGATTTGTTGGACCAGTTCCAGTTGTTGTGACAACTGTACGTCTAGTTAGGGAGGCTGGGATTCAACTCAGAAGACCGCGTCTTCACCTTATTCCCCTTGAGGTAAGAACACTTAGTCCTCGCCCAATCACTCTGGTAAGTCTTCAAGGTAGACTTCCAAACCTTCACAGACTTCGTTCACCGGCAATCCACAATGACTCTTGGATGCTCAGAACGCGAGGCCTAACCGGCTGGAGGATTCACAGTCCTCAAGTGTAACAAGTCTTCAGATCACTCAGACAGAAAGACTTCAGTGATGCCTAACACTCTTTGGCTCTAGGTGTTTGGGGCTTTTTCCTCGCAAGGATCTCTCTCTCAAATGCTTCTGAGGTGGGTTGCTCTCAAACGACAAAAGCCGTGCACTTACTCTAAGCAGCCACCAATTTATGGTGTAGGGGGTGGGCTATTTATAGCCAGGAGGCAACCAGACCTGATTTGTCCGAAATGACCCTGGGTCACTAAGGAACTGACATGTGTCCAATGGTAAGATTTCAAACACACGCGGCAGCTTGACTTGGGCTACAAGTAAAGCTGACTCATCCAGCTCTGGATAAGATTTGCTCTCATTGTCTTCGCTCGAAGACATAGGAGTTGGTTGAGCATCGCTTCAGTCACTCTGACTTTGTTCACTTGGACCCCACTTAACAGTGCGGTGGTTCCTATGACTCAATAAAGAAGAAAAGGAAACTACGAAACAACTATGTCTTCGCACTCCATAGTTTTCATGTGAATGTCTTCTCAAGTCATAATCTTCGTTGTGAATATCTTCACAAACCACCATTGTCTTCAATGTCTTCACACATTTTTAGGGGTCATCTCTGGTAGGTAAACCGAATCAAATGTGGGACTACTACCTGTGTTATCCTGCAATTCTCACAAACACATTAGTCCCTCAACCAAGTTTGTCGTCAATACTCCAAAACCAACAAGGGGTGGCACTAGATGCACTTACAAATATCCAATCTTTGCATAACATGTTCCAAGGTTAAAACAATTTCATTAACCAAAAGAGGTGTTGGACCTAGCAAATCTATCATGGCATTATAAGAATCGAAAGTATGGCTCCCCAAGAAATTTCCCCCAGTAATGGTATCTAGAACGTATCTATTCCAAGGAGTAATGCCTACGTAAAAATTGCGAAGAAGAACGAAAGTAGATTGCTTTCGACTAGATCTATTTTGAGCATTGTAAATTCTATACCAAGCATCTTTTAAATTCTCTCATTCCCTTTGTTTTAACTTGAGAACCTCATTATCAGGAGTGCTAACAAGGATAGGACACTACTGCAGGATGCTGCTAACGCGACACTACGATCAGAGACCCTTCGAGAAACTGTGTGCGATACCATAATCGCAAACGGTGTTGTATGAAAACCATCAGAAATGTGTAAAATGTTTGCGATGATGGATGCATCAAACACGGTTCAGGTTTTAGTTGCATGTGCGATGAAGGGCATACGGTTCAGTTCAATGAACTGTTTGCGATGAGGAGGAACAAAAGAAACGGGCAGCCAGATGGAGGCGTGTGCGATACACAGCATACGGTTCACTCGGATGAACTGTTTGTGATTAGGCAACACAAAAGAAACGGTCAGCCAGATCAAAGGTGTGTGCGATATACGGCATGCAGTTCACTTGGATGAACTGTTTGCGTTGAGACATGAGAACAGAAACGGTTCAACTTAACAAGATGTGTGTGATACACGACAAACAGGTTTGTAATCAGAAATGTGTCTGAAGACCTATAAGAACACAGACGGTTGCTGCTAATAAGACGTGTGTGTTGTGCGATGGGATTGCATACAGAACGACAACATATATATACACACACTTAGGACATGCTTGCATAACCAAATTAAACATCCACTTACATAGGTGGCTAGTACAACCATAGCATTTGCACACACCAAAGTAAATTATTACATGCATAATTACATAGGTGGCTACCACACACATGACATTTCCACACACACCAATAAAGTAAACTATATATTACATGCATGATTAACTAGCATAAACGATCAGCTGATCATCATCTACTTCTTGTGACGCTTGCTCTTCTTGTGGCTCGATCCGGGCTCGTCGATTTGGGTAACGAGGCACTTCCTCATGTCAACGATCCGCATGTGCATCTTGTAGCATGTGTACACGCTCTTGGCCGCGAACCTGAGGTGAGGTTCATCCAGTTGCCGCATCCGGGCCTTGTGCCAGGATACGGCACTTGTTCTCTGGGCATCCTGCTTCATCTTTTCATAGTAGGGGTCGATGATGGCCGAGGTGAGTTCGACCAGGGAGTCCTGCTTCGTGCTGCCCAAGACCCTGTAGTGGTCACGGATTTCGACAAGGTTCTTGCAGGCCAAGCCCGTAACACTGAGCGCTTTTACATCGTCTTTGGTATCCACCATGGCGAACTTGTAGTTGGTGCTATTGACAAACCTGTTGAAACGGTCGCAAGGCTCTGTGGCCATGCAGTAGTGGTAGATGAGGACATGATGGCGCAAGCACAACTGGGCGACGGCAACCTTCTGATCTATGCCGGGAAAACCGGCGGTGTACTGGAGGTCGATGTCGATGATAACCCACAAGTATAGGGGAGCTATCATAGTCCTTTCGATAAGTAAGAGTGTCGAACCCAACGAGGAGCAGAAGGAAATGATAAGCGGTTTTCAGCAAGGTATTCTCTGCAAGCACTGAAATTATCGGTAGCAGATAGTTTTGTGATAAGGTAATTTGTAACAGGTAACAAGTAATGAAAGTAAATGAGGTGCAGCAAGGTGCCCCAATCCTTTTTGTAGAAAAGGACAAGCCTGGACAAACTCTTATATAGAGAAAAGTGCCCCCGAGGACACATGGGAATTATCGTCAAGCTAGTTTTCATCACATTCATATGATTCGCGTTCGTTACTTTGATAATTTGGTATGTGGGTGGACCGGTGCTTGGGTGCTGTCCTTTCTTGGACAAGCATCCCACTTATGATTAACCCCTATTGGAAGCATCCACAACTACAAAAGAAGTATTAAGGTAAACCTAACCATAGCATGAAACATATGGATCCAAATCAGCCCCTTACGAAGCAACTCATAAACTAGGGTTTAAGCTTCTGTCACTCTAGCAACCCATCATCTAATTATTACTTCCCAATGCCTTCCTCTAGGCCCAAACAATGGTGAAGTGCCATGTAGTCGACGTTCACATAACACCACTAGAGGAGAGATAACATACATCTCATCAAAATATCAAACGAATACCAAATTCACATGACTACTTATAGCAAGACTTCTCCCATGTCCTTAGGAACAAACGTAACTACTCACAAATCATATTCATGTTCATAATCAGAGGGGTATTAATATGCATAATGGATCTGAACATATGATCTTCCACCAAATAAACCAACTAGCATCAACTACAAGGAGTAATCAACACTACTAGCAACCCACAGGTACCAATCTGAGGCTTTGGGACAAAGATTGGATACAAGAGATGAACTAGGGTTTGAGAGGAGATGGTGCTGGTGAAGATGTTGATGGAGATTGACCCCCCCCCCCCCGATGAGATGATCGTTGGTGATGACGATGGCGATGATTTCCTCCTCCCGGAGGGAAGTTTCCCCGGCAAAACAGCTCTGCCGGAGCCCTAGATTGGTTCCGCCAAGGTTCCGCCTCGTGGCGGCGGAGTTTCTTCCCGAAAGCTTGCTTATTATTTTTTCTCGGACAAAAGACTTCATATAGCAGAAGATGGGCACCGGAGGCCTGCTAGGGTCCCATGAGGCAGGGGGCACGCCCAGGGGGTAGGGCGCGCCCCCCACCCTCGTGGCCAGGGTGTGGGCCCCCTATGGTGGATTCTTTCGCCAATATTTTTTATTAATTCCAAAAATAACTTCCGTGAAGTTTCAGGACTTTTGGAGCTGTGCAGAATAGGTCTCTAATATTTGCTCCTTTTCCAGCCCAGAATTCCAGCTGCCGGCATTCTCCCTCTTCATGTAAACCTTGTAAAATAAGAGAGAATAGGCATAAGCATTGTGACATAACGTGTAATAATAGCCCATAATGCAATAAATATCGATATAAAAGCATGATGCAAAATGGACGTATCAACTCCCCCAAGCTTAGACCTCGCTTGTCCTCAAGCGGAAGCCGATAACGATAAATATGTCCACATGTTTAGAGATAGAGGTGTCGATAAAATAAAATACGGACATGAGGGCATCATGATCATTCTTATAACAGCAACATTTATGGATACTGTCATATGATTTCTTATGCGCAAGTAATAATTTGTTCACAATGTCAAGTATGAATCCGAAACTTCATTGAGAACCAACAAACTATAGTCTCAGTCATTGAAGCAATTGCAATTTATCATAACATCGGAAAGAGTCAACATAAGAGCTTTTCAGCAAGTCCACATACTCAACTATCATTTAGTCTTTCACAATTACTAACACTCACGCAATACTTATGGGTATGGAGTTTTAATCGGACACAGAGAAAGATAGGGGCTTATAGTGTTGCCTCCCAACCTTTTACCTCAAGGGTAATGTCAACAATAATAATTCATGGTAACTTACATCCAATTGGATATATACATCAGGATCTTTCCAACACAATGTGCTTGCCAAAGGATAAAATGTAAAAAGGAAACGTGAAGATCACCATGACTCTCGCATAAGGTATAAGAAAAAAGTAAAAGATAGGCCCTTCGCAGAGGGAAATAGAGGTTGTCATGTGCTTTTAGGTTGGATGCACGAAATCTTAATGCAAAAGAACGTCACTTTATATTGCCACTTGTGATGTGGACCTTTATTATGCAGTTCGTCGCTTTTATTTCTTCCATATCACAAGATCGTATAAAGCTTATTTTCTCCACACTAATAAGTCATACATATTTAGAGAGCAATTTTTATTGCAATGCAACATGACAACTTACTTGAAGGATCTTACTCAATCCATAGGTAGGTATGGTGGACTCTCATGGCAAAACTGGGTTTAAGGGTATTCGGAAGCACAAGTAGTATCTCTACTTGGTGCAAAGAATTGGCTAGCATGAGGGGAAAGGCAAGCTCAACATGTTGGATGATCCAT
Source organism: Triticum aestivum (assembly GCF_018294505.1). Lineage (NCBI taxonomy): Eukaryota > Viridiplantae > Streptophyta > Magnoliopsida > Poales > Poaceae > Triticum > Triticum aestivum. The sequence goes on along the minus strand of NC_057796.1, from coordinate 273,829,998 downwards.
GACAATATACTTTATTTCGATATAAGAAAACATAACCCATTACGTTGTCTTCCTTGTCCAACATCAACTCTTTAGCATGTCATACTTTAATGAGTGCTCACAATCATAAAAGATGTCCAAGATAGTATATTTATATGTGAAAACCTCTCTTTCTTTATTACTTCCTATTAATTGCAACGATGACCAAAACTATGTTTGTCAACTCTCAACAACTTTTATTCATCATACTCTTTATATGTGAAGTCATTACTCTCCATAAGATCAATATGATCTCTTTATTTCTTTTTATTCTTTTCTTTTTCTTTATTCCCTCAAGATCATAGCAAGATAATCAAGCCCTTGACTCAACACTAATCTTTATTATATATAGCTCACGGACTCGATTACATAGAAGGATCATAAAGCAAAACTCAAAACTAGATCATACTAAAACTTTATTCTACTAGATCAAGATATTACCAAAAGGATCGAACTAAGAAAAACGGTAAAGATAGGAGTTTGATGGTGATACGATACCGGGGCACCTCCCCCAAGCTTGGCAGTTGCCAAGGGGAGTGCCCATACTCATGTGATTATGTTTCCTTCTTTGGAGGTGAAGAAGATGGTGATGATGAAGATAATTGTGCCTTCAGCTTTTTCATATTGTACTCAAAAAGGGCAATTTCCTCCTTTAAATCATCGACCTCTGATTCCAGCTTCAAGATCTTGTCACATAAATCTCCTTTCCTTTTCTGCCGAAAACGAGAAGGAATAGATTGGTTGTTAGACAGTTTAGCCCTCTTGGGAAGACTAGACTTCTTGAACTTCACGTGCATATCCCCAGATTGAGGTAAAGGGACATCCTCCTCCTCCGAACTTGAATCATTGATCCTCATCAAATGAGTATCCTCCTCATCATCTGTAGTTCGACCACAAGGAGATAGATCCCCATAGGTCTTTGGGTCAGCAACGAGATGTGAGATATAGCTCTCTCCATCAAAATCCTGAGATGACAGCTTGCTCCAAACCTGCTGCAAAAACAGCTCGAAACAAAAACAAAGGATACTTGCGTGATACGAGCGTCAAAACTGTTGGGAGATTATATAATGAATTTTTACCGACCGAAAGAAGTATCGTGCAAGAAAACGGAGTCCGGAGAGCACACGAGGTGCCCACGAGGCAGGGGGCGCGCTCAGGTGGGTAGGGCGCGCCCTCCACCCTCGTGGAAGCCTCGTGTCCTTCCCGGATTAATTCTTATTTTCCTATTTTCTTAAATAATCCAAAACGGAGAAAAATTGCCATTAGAACTGTTTTGGAGTCGTTTTACTTACCGTACCACATACCTACTCCTTTTCGGAGTCTGAAACGTTCTGGAAAGTGTCCCTTATGTATTCCTCCGGGGTTACGATTTCAATAATATTGGTTTCAACATTTATGGGATTACCTGAGATATAATGTTTGATTCTTTGACCGTTCACCACCTCCGGATTTGTGCCTTTGAAGTTGTTGATTTTTGTGGCACCGGAATGATAGACCTCCTCGATAACATAAGGAACTTCCCATTTAGAGAGGAGTTTTCCTGCAAAAAATCTTAAACGAGAGTTGAATAACAACACATAATCACCTACATTAAACTCACACTTTTGTATCCTTTTGTCATGCCATCTTTTAACTTTTTCTTTAAACAGTTTGGCATTCTCATAGGCTTGGGTTCTCCATTCATCAAGTGAGCTAATGTCAAATAACCTCTTCTCACCGGTAAGTTTGAAATCATAATTGAGTTCTTTAATGGCCCAATATGCCTTATGTTCTAATTCGAGAGGTAAGTGACATGCTTTTCCATAAACCATTTTATACGGAGACATACCCATAGGATTTTTATATGTAGTTCTATATGCCCATAATGCATCATCAAGTTTCTTGGACCAATTCTTTCTAGATCTATTAACAGTCTTTTGCAAAATTAATTTGAGCTCTCTATTACTCAATTCTACTTGACCACTAGACTGCGGATGATAAGGGGATGCAATTCTATGATTAACATCATACTTAGCAAGCATTTTACGAAAAGCGCCATGAATAAAATGTGAACCACCATCAGTCATTAAATATCTAGGGACTCCAAACCTAGGAAAAATAACTTCCTTAAGCATCTTAATAGAGGTGTTATGATCAGCACTACTAGTTGGAATAGCTTCTACCCACTTAGTAACGTAATCAACAGCAACTAAAATATGTGTATACCCATTAGAGGAAGGAAACGGTCCCATATAATCAAAGCCCCAAACATCAAATGGTTCAATAATGAGTGAATAATTCATAGGCATTTCTTGATGTCTACTAATATTACCAATTCTTTGACATTCATCACAAGACAAGACAAACTTACGGGCATCTTTGAAGAGAGTAGGCCAATAAAAACCGGATTGCAATACCTTATGTGCAGTTCTATCTCCAGCGTGGTGTCCTCCGTAAGCTTCGGAGTGACACTTGCGTAGGATATGTTCCTGTTCATGCTCAGGCACACAACGTCTAATAACACCGTCTACTCCTTCTTTATAAAGGTGTGGTTCATCCCAGAAGTAATGTCTTAAATCATAGAAAAACTTTTTCTTTTGCTGGTATGTGAAACTAGGTGGTATAAATTTAGCAACAATGTAATTAGCATAATCAGCATACCATGGAGCAGTATGAGAAGCATTTATGACATTTAATTGTTCATCAGGAAAGCTATCATCAATAGGTAGTGGGTCATCAAGAACATTCTCTAACCTAGACAAGTTGTCTGCAACGGGGTTCTCAGCTCCCTTTCTATCAATAGTATGCAAATCAAATTCTTGTAGTAGGAGAACCCATCTAATAAGTCTAGGTTTAGCATCTTTATTTTCCATAAGATATTTAATAGCAGCATGATCAGTGTGAATAGTTAATTTAGAATCAACAATATAAGGTCTGAACTTATCACAAGCAAATACAACTGCAAAGAATTCCTTTTCAGTAGTAGCATAATTTCTCTGGGCATTGTCTAGAGTTTTACTAGCATATTGAATGACATTTAATTTCTTATCAACTCTTTGTCCTAGAATAGCACCTACAGCATAATCACTGGCATCACACATAATTCAAAGGGTAAATTCCAATTAGGTGGCTGAACAATGGGTGCAAAATCAACGCTTTCTTAAGTATTTCAAATGCTTCCACACAATCATCATCAAAGACAAAAGGTATATCTTTTTGTAATAGGTTAGTCAGAGGCCGGGAAATTTTTGAGAAGTCCTTAATGAACCTCCTATAAAAACCAGCATGACCAAGGAAACTTCTTATACCTTTAATGTCCTTGGGACACGGCATCTTTCAATAGCATCAACTTTAGCTTTGTCAACTTCAATACCTCTTTCAGAAATTTTATGCCCCAAGACAATACCTTCATTAACCATAAAGTGGCATTTCTCCCAATTCAAGACGAGATTAGTTTCTTCACATCTCTGTAAAACTCGATCAAGGTTGCTCAAGCAATCATCAAAAGAGGATCCATAAACAGAGAAATCATCCATGAAAACCTCACAAATCTTTTCACGAAAGTCAGAGAATATAGCCATCATGCATCTTTGAAAGGTAGCAGGTGCATTACATAAACCAAAAGGCATACGTCTATAAGCAAAGGTACCGAAAGGGCAAGTAAAAGTGGTCTATTCTTGATCATCAGCTGACACAGGTATTTCAGAGAAACCAAAGTAACCATCTAGAAAGCAAAAATGTGTATGTTTGGATAATCTTTCTAGCATTTGATCAATGAAAGGCAAAGGGTAATGATATTTTTTAGTACCTTTATTTAATTTGCGGAAATCAATCACCATCCTATAACCTGTAATAATTCTTTGCGGAATCATTTCATCTTTATCATTACGAACGACAGTAATACCTCCCTTCTTAGGGACACAATGGACAGGACTTACCCACTGACTATCAGCAACGGGATAAATTATACCTGCTTCAAGGAGCTTTAATATTTCCTTTCTTATTACTTCTTTCATCTTAGGATTTAGCCGTCGTTGGTGATCAATAACTGGTTTGGTGTCTTTCTCCAAATTTATTTTGTGTTGACATAGAGTGGGACTAATGCCCTTAAGATCATCAAGAGTATACCCAATAGCAGCACGGTGCTTCTTCAGAGTTTTCAATAATTTCTCTTCTTCATGCTCTAAAAGGTTGGCACTAATAATAACAGGATCACCCTTGGGTGGAGGAGGATCCCCTAGGATTTCAACAGGCAAGTTGTGTTTCAGAATAGGTCCCTGTTTAAAGAATACTTCATCTATTTCCCTTCTTTCATTCTTAAACGTATCATTTTCATGGTCTAGAAAATATTGTTCTAAAGGATCAATAGGAAGCATGGCAATAGAAGCAAGACCAATAATGTAATCTTTACTAGGCAATTCCTCATCACGGGGTTGTCTACTAAATTTAGCAAAATTAAACTCATGAGACATATCACCCAAACCAATAGTAACAACATCCTTTTCGCAGTCTATCCTAGCATTAACAGTGTTCAAGAAGGGTCTACCAAATATAATGGGACAAAAGCTATCTTGTGGGGAACCAAGAACAAGAAAGTCAGCAGGATATTTAACCTTCCCACACAAGACTTCAACATCTCTGACAATCCCAATCGGTGAAATAGTATCTCTATTGGCAAGCTTAATGGTAACATCGATATCTTCTATCTCAGCAGGTGCAATATCATGCATAATTTCTTTGTATAAAGAATGAGGTATTGCACTAGCACTAGCACCCATATCACACAAGCCATGATAACAATGATCTCCTATTTTAACAGAAATAACAGGCATGCCTACCACAGGCCTATGTTTATCTTTAGCACCAGGTTTAGCAATTCTAGCAGTCTCATCACAGAAGTAAATAACATGCCCATTGATATTATCAGCCAAGAGATATTTAACCATAGCAATTTTAGGTTCAATTTTAACTTGCTCAGGGGGTTTGTGTGTCCTAATATTACTTTTGTTGACTACAGTTGAAGCTTTAGCATGATCCTTTATTCTAACACGGAAAGGTGGCTTCTCAATATAAGCAGCAGGAACAATAGGATCATCATAAGTGATAGTCTTTTCTTCAACTTTAATAGGTGCAATGATATGTCTCCAATGTATCTATAATTTTTTATTGCTCCATGCTATATTATCTATGTTTTGGACCATATTGGGCTTTATTATCCACTTTTATATTACTTTTGGGACTAACCTATTAACCGGAGGCCCAGCCCAGAATTGTTGTTTTTTGCCTATTTCAGTGTTTCGAAGAAACGGAATATCAAACGGAGTCCAAACGGAATGAAACCTTCGGGAACGTGATTTTCTCAACAAATGCAATTCAGGAGACTTGGACCCTACGCCAAGGCAGCCAGGAGGTGGCCACGAGGGTGGAGGGCGCCCCCCCCCCCCAGGGCGCGCCCCCTGTCTCGTGGGCCCCACGGAGCTCCACCGACGTACTTCTTCCTCCTATATATACCTACGTACCCCCAAACGATCAGATACGGAGCCAAAACCCTAATTCCACCGCCGCAACTTTCTGTATCCACGAGATCCCATCTTGGGGCCTTTTCCAGAGCTCCGCCGGAGGGGGCAATTGATCACGGAGGGCTTCTACATCATCATAGCCTCTCCGATGAAGTGTGAGTAGTTTACCTCAGACCTTCGGGTCCATAGTTATTAGCTAGATAGCTTCTTCTCTCTTTTTGGATCTCAATACAATGTTCTCCCCCTCTCTCGTGGAGATCTATTCGATGTAATCTTCTTTTTGCGGTGTGTTTATTGAGACCGATGAATTGTGGGTTTATGATCAAGACTATCTATGAACAATATTTGATTCTTGTCTGAAATCTTTTATGTATGATTGGTTATCTTTGCAAGTCTCTTCGATTTATCAGTTTGGTTTGGCCAACTAGATTGGTTCTTCTTGCAATGGGAGAAGTGCTTAGCTTTGGGTTCAATCTTGCGGTGTCCTTTCCTAGTGACAGCAGGGGGAGCAAGGCACGTATTGTATTGTTGCCATCGAGGATAACAAGATGGGTTTTTTATCATATTGCATGAATTTATCCCTCTACATCATGTCATCTTGCTTAAGGCGTTACTCTGTTTTATAACTTAATACTCTAGATGCATGTTGGATAGCGGTCGATGAGTGGAGTAATAGTAGTAGATGCAGGCAGGAGTCGGTCTACTTGTCTCGGACGTGATGCCTATATACATGATCATACCTAGATACTCTCATAACTATGCTCAATTCTGTCAATTGCTCAATAGTAATTTGTTCACCCACCGTAGAATACTTATGCTCTCGAGGGAAGCCACTAGTGAAACCTATGGCCCCGGGGTCTATTCTCATCATATCAATCTATCATCACTTTATTATTGCTTTGCTTTTTACTTTGCCTTTTATTTTACCTTGCATCCTTATACCAAAAATACCAAAAATATTATCTATCATCTCTATCAGTTTTAATCTTTGCAAGTGGCTGTGAAGGGATTGACAACCCCTTTATCGCGTTGGTTGCGAGGAGTTTGTTATTTGTGTAGGTACGAGGGACTCGCGCGTAGTCTCCTACTGGATTGATACCTTGGTTCTCAAAAACTGAGGGAAATACTTACGCTACTTTGCTGCATCATCCTCTCCTCTTCGGGGAAATCCAACGCAGTGCTCAAGAGGTAGCAAGAAGAATTTCTGGCGCCGTTGCCGGGGAGATCTACGCAAAAAGTCAACACACCAAGTACCCATCACAATCTCATCTCCCGCATTACATTATTTGCCATTTGCGTCTCGTTTTCCTCTCCCCCACTTCACCCTTGCCGTTTTATTCGCCCTCTTTTTCCTCCTCATCTCTATTCCGTTTGCCTTTTTCTCGATTGCTTCTTGTTTGCTCGTGTGTTGGATTGCTTGCTTGTCACTATGGCTCAAGATACTACCAAATTGTGTGACTTTACCAATACCAACAATAATGATTTCCTTAGCACTCCGATTGCTCCTCTTACCAATGCTGAATCTTGTGAAATCAATGCTGCTTTGTTGAATCTTGTTATGAAAGATCAATTATCCGGCCTTCCTAGTGAAGATGCCGCTACTCATCTAAATAGCTTCGTTGATTTGTGTGATATGCAAAAGAAGAAAGATGTTGATAATGATATTGTTAAATTGAAGCTATTTCCTTTTTCGCTTAGAGATCGTGCTAAAGCTTGGTTTTCGTCTTTGCCTAAAAATAGTATTGATTCTTGGAACAAGTGCAAAGATGCTTTTATCTCTAAGTATTTTCCTCCCGCTAAGATCATCTCTCTTAGAAACGATATTATGAATTTTAAGCAACTTGATCATGAACATGTTGCACAAGCTTGGGAGAGAATGAAACTTATGATACGTAATTGTCCTACTCATGGTTTGAACTTGTGGATGATTCTACAAAAAATTTATGCCGGATTGAATTTTGCTTCTAGAAATCTTTTGGATTCGGCCGCGGGAGGCACTTTTATGGAAATCACTTTAGTAGATGCTACTAAGCTCCTAGATAGTGTTATGGTTAATTATTCTCAATGGCACACTGAAAGATCTACTAATAAAAAAGTGCATGCGATAGAAGAAATCAATGTTTTGAGTGGAAAGATGGATGAACTTATGAAATTATTTGCTACTAAGAGTGTTTCTTCTGATCCTAATGATATGCCTTTGTCTACTTTGATTGATAATAATAATGAATCTATGGATGTGAATTTTGTTGGTAGGAATAATTTTGGTAACAACGCGTATAGAGGGAATTTTAATCCTAGGCCTTATCTTAGCAATCCTTCTAATAATTATGGTAATTCCTACAACAATTCTTATGGAAATTTTAATAAGATGCCCTCTGAATTTGAGACTAGTGTTAAAGAGTTTATGAAATCACAAAAGAATTTTAATGCTTTGCTTGAAGAGAAATTGCTTAAAGTTGATGAATTGGCTAGGAACATTGATAGAATTTCTCTTGATGTTGATTCTTTAAAGCTGAGATCTATTCCTCCTAAGCATGATATCAATGAGTCTCTCAAAGCCATGAGAATTTCCATTGATGAGTGCAAGGAAAGAACCGCTAGGATGCGTGCTTCAAAAGATGCCTTTATTAAAGCGTGTTCTTCCAATCCCTATGAAAATAAAGATGAAGATCTAAAAGTTATTGATGTGTCCCCTATTAAATCTTTGTTTTGCAATATGAATCTTGATAATGATGGGACTGAATATGATCCACCTTTACCTAGAAGGCGTTCCAAAAATTCGGAGTTTTTAGATGATGAAATTAATAAAAGTGGGATTGAAGAAAGTAAAACCCTAGATGTTGCTAAACCCACTATTTTGGATCTCAAGGAATTTAATTATGAAAGTTGTTCTTTAATTGATTGTATTTCCTTGTTGCAATCCGTGCTAAATTCTCCTCATGCTTATAGCCAAAATAAAGCCTTTACTAAACATATCGTTGATGCTTTGATGCAATCTTATGAAGAAAAACTTGAGTTGGAAGTTTCTATCCCTAGAAAACTTTATGATGAGTGGGAACCTACTATAAAAATTAAAATTGAAGATCATGGGTTCTATGCCTTGTGTGATTTGGGTGCTAGTGTTTCCACGATTCCAAAAACTTTATGTGATATTCTAGGTTTCTATGAATTTGAAGATTGCTCTCTAAATTTGCACCTTGCGGATTCTACTATTAAAAAACCTATTGGAAGGATTAATGATGTTCTTATTGGTGCAAATAGGAATTATGTTCCCGTGGATTTTATCGTTCTTGATATTAATTGCAATCCTTCATATCCTATTATTCTTGGTAGACCGTTTCTTAGAACGATTGGTGCGATTATTGATATGAAAGAAGGGAATATTAGATTCCAATTTCCGTTAAGGAAAGGCATGGAACACTTCCCTAGAAAGAAGATAAAATTACCGTATGAATCTATCATGAGATCCACTTATGGATTGCCTACCAAAGATGGCAATACCTAGATCTATCCGTATCTTTATGCCTAGCTAGGGGCGTTAAACGATAGCGCTTGTTGGGAGGCAACCCAATTTTATTTTTGTTTTTGCTTTTTTGTTTCTGTTTAGTAGTAATAAATTTTGTTTAGTCTCTGGTTAGATGTGTTTTTGTGCTTAAATTAGTGTTTGTGCCAAGTTAAACCTATAGGATCTTCTTGGAATAAGAGTTATTTGATCTTGCTGTAATTTCCAGAAACTTTGCGCTCAGTGCCCGAATTGTTAAAAATCACCAGAACGTGATAAAATACTGATTCCAATTGCTGCTGATCAATAAACAAATTATTTAGGTATTTCTATTTTGGCTGAATTGTTTGGGTTCCAGAAGTTTGTATTAGTTACAGATTACTACAGACTGTTCTGTTTTTGACAGATTCTGTTTTTCGTGTGTTGTTTGCTTATTTTGATGAATCTATGGCTAGTAAAATCGTTTATAAACCATAGGGAAGTTGGAATACAGTAGGTTTAACACCAATATAAATAAAGAATGATTTCATTACAGTACCTTGAAGTGGTCTTTTGTTTTCTTTCGCTAACGGAGCTCATGAGATTTCTGTTGAGTTTTGTGTTGTGAAGTTTTCAAGTTTTGAGTGAAATCTTTTGATGGGTTATGGAACAAGGAGTGGCAAGAGCCTAAGCTTGGGGATGCCCATGGCACCCCCAATATAATCCAAGGACACCAAAAAGTCAAAGCTTGGGGATTACCCGGAAGGCATCCCCTCTTTCGTCTACTTCCATCGGTAACTTTACTTGGAGCTATATTTTTATTCACCACATGATAAGTGTTTTGCTTGGAGCGTCTTGTGTGATTTGAGTCTTTGATTTTTAGTTTACCACAATCATCCTTGCTGTACACACCTTTTGAGAGAGCCATACATGAATTGGAATTTGATAGAATACTCTATGTGCTTCACTTATATCTTTTGAGCTATATAATTTTGTTCTATGTGCTTCACTTATATCTTTTGATCTATATGATTTTGCTCTAGTGCTTCACTTATATCTTTTAGAGCACGGTGGTGGATTTGTTTTAAAGAAACTATTGATCTCTCATGCCTCACTTAGATTATTTTGAGAGTCTTAAATAGCATGGTAAATTGCCTAAATAATCCTAATATGCTTGGTATTCAAGATTTGTGAATCTTTCTTTTGAGTGCGTTGAATACTAAGAAAAGTTTGATGCTTGACAATTGTTTTGAGATATGAAGATGGTGATATTAGAGTTATGCTAGTTGAGTAGTTGTGAATTTGAGAAATACTTGTGTTAAAGTTTGTGATTCCCGTAGCATGCACGTATGGTGAACCGTTATGTGATGAAGTCGGAGCATCATTTATTTATTGATTGTCTTCCTTATGAGTGGCGGTCCGGGACGAGCGATGGTCTTTTCCTACCAATCTATCCCCCTAGGAGCATGCGCGTAATACTTTGGTTTTTGATGACTTCTAAATTTTTGCAATAAGTATATGAGTTCTTTATGACTAATGTTGAGTCCATGGATTATACGCACTTTCTCATCCTTCCACCATTGCTAGCCTCTCTAATACCGCGCACTTTTCGCTGGTATCATACACCCACCATATACCTTCCTCAAAACAGCCACCATACCTACCTATCATGGCATTTCCATAGCCATTCCGAGATATATTGCCATGCAACTTTCCACCGTTCCGTTTATTATGACACGCTCCATCATTGTCATATTGCTTAGCATGATCATGTAGTTGACATCGTATTTGTGGCAAAGCCACCATTCATAATTCTTTCATACATGTCACTCTTGATTCATTGCATATCCCGGTACACTGCCGGAGGCATTCATATAGAGTCATATTTTGTTCTAAGTATCGAGTTGTAATTGTTGAGTTGTAAGAAAAATAAAAGTGTGATGATCATCATTTTTAGAGCATTGTCCCAAGTGAGGAAAGGATGATGGAGACTATGATTCCCCCACAAGTCGGGATGAGACTCCGGATGAAAAAAAAAGGAAAGAAAAAAAAGAGGCCATAAAAAAAGGCGCAAATAAAAAAAATGAAAAAGAGAGAAAAAGAGAGATGGGACAATGTTACTATCCTTTTACCACACTTGTGCTTCAAAGTAGCACCATGATCTTCATGATAGAGAGTCTCTCGTTTTGTCGCTTTCATATACTAGTGGGATTTTTTCATTATAGAACTTGGCTTGTATATTCCAATGATGGGCTTCCTCAAATTGCCCTAGGTCTTCGTGAGCAAGCGAGTTGGATGCACACCCACTTAGTTTTATTTGTTGAGCATTCATATACTTATAGCTCTAAGTGCATCCGTTGCATGGCAATCCCTACTCACTCACATTGATATCTATTGATGGGCATCTCCATAGCCCATTGATATGCCTAGTCGATGTGAGACTATCTTATCCCTTTTTGTCTTCTCCACAACCACCATTCTATTCCACATATAGTGCTATGTCCATGGCTCACGCTCATGTATTGCGTGAAGATTGAGTTTGAAAAATTCTAAAAGTATGAAACAATTGCTTGGCTTGTCATCGGGGTTGTGCATGATTTAAATACTTTGTGTGGTGAAGATAGAGCATAGCCAGACTATATGATTTCGTAGGGATAACTTTCTTTGGCCATGTTATTTTGAGAAGACATGATTGCTTTATTAGTATGCTTGAAGTATTATTATTTTTATGTCAATATGAACTTTTGTCTTGAATCTTATGGATCTGAATATTCATACCACAATTAAGGAGAATTACATTGAAAGTATGCCAAGTAGCACTCCGCATCAAAAATTCTTTTTTTATCATTTACCTACTCGAGGACGAGCAGGAATTAAGCTTGGGGATGCCTGATACGTCTCCAATGTATCTATAATGTTTGATTGGTCCATGTTATATTATCTACTGTTTTGGACCATATTGGGCTTTATTATCCACTTTTATATTACTTTTGGGACTAACCTATTAACCGGAGGCCCAGCCCAGAATTGTTGTTTTTTGCCTATTTCAGTGTTTCGAAGAAACGGAATATCAAACGAAGTCCAAACAGAATGAAACTTCGGGAACGTGATTTTCTCAACAAATGCAATCTAGGAGACTTGGACCCTATGCCAACGCAGCCAGGAGGTGGCCACGAGGGTGGAGGGCACCCCCCCTAGGGCGCGCCCCCTTGTCTCGTGGGCCCCACGGAGCTCCACCGACGTACTTCTTCCTCCTATATATACCTACGTACCCCCGAACGATCAGATACGGAGCCAAAACCCTAATTCCACCGCCGCAACTTTCTGTATCCATGAGATCCCATCTTGGGGCCTTTTCCGGAGCTCCACCGGAGGGGGCAATTGATCACGGAGGGCTTCTACATCATCATAGCCTCTCCGATGAAGTGTGAGTAGTTTACCTCAGACCTTCGGGTCTATAGTTATTAGCTAGATGGCTTCTTCTCTCTTTTTGGATCTCAATACAATGTTCTCCCCCTCTCTCGTGGAGATCTATTCGATGTAATATTCTTTTTGCGGTGTGTTTGTTGAGACTGATGAATTGTGGGTTTATGATCAAGACTATCTATGAACAATATTTGATTCTTGTCTGAAATCTTTTATGTATGATTGGTTATCTTTGCAAGTCTCTTCGATTTATCAGTTTGGTTTGGCCAACTAGATTGGTTCTTCTTGCAATGGGAGAAGTGCTTAGCTTTGGGTTCAATCTTGCGGTGTCCTTTCCCAGTGACAGCAGGGGCAGCAAGGCACGTATTGTATTGTTGCCATCGAGGATAACAAGATGGGGTTTTTTATCATATTGCATGAATTTATCCCTCTACATCATGTCATCTTGCTTAAGGCGTTACTCTGTTTTATAACTTAATACTCTAGATGCATGCTGGATAGCGGTCGATGAGTGGAGTAATAGTAGTAGATGCAGGCAGGAGTCGGTCTACTTGTCTCGGACGTGATGCCTATATACATGATCATACATAGATACTCTCATAACTATGCTCAATTATGTCAATTGCTCAACAGTAATTTGTTCACCCACCGTAGAATACTTATGCTCTCGAGAGAAGCCACTAGTGAAACCTATGGCCCCCGGGTTTATTCTCATCATATCAATCTATCATCACTTTATTATTGCTTTGCTTTTTACTTTGCCTTTTATTTTACCTTGCATCCATATACCAAAAATACCAAAAATATTATCTATCATCTCTATCAGTTTTAATCTTTACAAGTGGTCGTGAAGGGATTGACAACCCCTTTATCGCGTTGGTTGCGAGGAGTTTTTTATTTGTGTAGGTACGAGGGACTCGCGTGTAGTCTCCTACTGGATTGATACCTTGGTTCTCAAAAACTGAGGGAAATACTTACGCTACTTTGCTGCATCATCCTCTCCTCTTCGGGGAAATCCAACGCAGTGCTCAAGAGGTAGCATGCAACTACTTCTACTTCAATGGGAGGATTATATTTAAACCACTTCTCCTTAGGTAGATCAACATGAGTAGCAAAGGATTCACAGAAAGAAGCTACTATCTCAGAGTCAAGGCCATATTTAGTGCTAAATTCATGGAAAACATCGGTATCCATAAAAGACTTAACACAATCAAACTTAGGTGTTATACCTGACTCATTACCTTCGTCGAGATCCCAATCTTCAGAGTTGTGTTTAATTCTTTCCAATAAATCCCATTTGAATTCAATATTCTTCATCATAAAAGATCCAGTACAAGAAGTATCGAGCATGGAGCGATTATTGAGAGAAAGCCGAGCATAAAAAAATTTGAATAATCATTTCTCTTGAGAGCTCATGATTGGGGCATGAATATAAAATTAACTTAAGCCTCCCCCAAGCTTGAGCGATGCTTTCTCCTTCGCGAGGCCAAAAATTATATATATAATTACGATCACGATGAACGAGATGCATAGGATAAAACTTCTGATGAAATTCCAATTTCAATCGTTTGTAGTTCCATGATCCCATATCATCACATAGCCTATACCATGTCAATGCCTCTCCCTTCAAAGATAAAGGGAAGACCTTCTTCTTCATAACATCCTCGGGCATACCTGCAAGCTTAAATAATCCACAAATTTCATCCACATAGATTAGGTGTAAATCGGGATGCAATGTTCCATCTCCTGCAAAAGGATTACCTAGCAGTTTCTCTATCATACCCGAAGGAATTTCAAAGTAAACATTTTCAGTAGGTTCAGTAGGTTGAGGAGCAACTCTTTGCTCTACTGGTCGGGGTGAAGATACCCCGAACAAGCCCCTCAAAGGATTATGTTCCACGGTAACAAGTGACAGTAAATATCAGCACACTATATAAATTTTTCCTTTCCAAATTCCACCTACCAAAGGCGCTTCACTCCCCGGCAACGGCGCCAGAAAAGAGTCTTGATGACCCACAAGTATAGGGGATCTATCATAGTCCTTTCGATAAGTAAGAGTGTCGAACCCAACGAGGAGCAGAAGGAAATGATAAGCGGTTTTCAGCAAGGTATTCTCTGCAAGCATTGAAATTATCAGTAACAGATATTTTTTGATAAGGTAATTTGTAACGGGTAACAAGTAATGAAAGTAAATGAGGTGCAGCAAGGTGGCCCAATCCTTTTTGTAGCAAAGGACAAGCCTGGAGAAACTCTTATATAGAGAAAAGCGCTCCCGAGGACACATGGGAATTATCGTCAAGCTAGTTTTCATCACGTTCATATGATTCGCGTTCGTTACTTTGATAATTTGGTATGTGGGTGGACCGGTGCTTGGGTGCTGTCCTTTCTTGGACAAGCATCCCACTTATGATTAACCCCTATTGCAAGCATCCGCAACTACAAAAGAAGTATTAAGGTAAACCTAACCATAGCATGAAACATATGGATCCAAATCAGCCCCTTACGAAGCAACTCATAAACTAGGGTTTAAGCTTCTGTCACTCTAGCAACCCATCATCTAATTATTACTTCCCAATGCCTTCCTCTAGGCCCAAACAATGGTGAAGTGTCATGTAGTCGACGTTCACATAACACCACTAGAGGAGAGACAACATACATCTCATCAAAATATCGAACGAATACCAAATTCACATGACTACTTATAGCAAGACTTCTCCCATGTCCTCAGGAACAAACGTAACTACTCACAAATCATATTCATGTTCATAATCAGAGGGGTATTAATATGCATAATGGATCTGAATATATGATCTTCCACCAAATAAACCAACTAGCATCAACTACAAGGAGTAATCAACACTACTAGCAACCCACAGGTACCAATCTGAGGCTTTGGGACAAAGATTGGATACAAGAGATGAACAAGGGTTTGAGAGGAGATGGTGCTGGTGAAGATGTTGATGGAGATTGACCCCCTCCCGATGAGAGGATCATTGGTGATGACGATGGCGACGATTTCCCCCTCCCAGAGGGAAGTTTCCCCGGCAAAACAGCTCTGCTGGAGCCCTAGATTGGTTCCGCCAAGGTTCCGCCTCGTGGTGGCGGAGTTTCTTCCCGAAAGCTTGCTTATGATATTTTTTCACGAACGAAAGACTTCATATAGCAGAAGATGGGCACCGGAGGCCTGCCAGGGGGCCCACGAGGCAGGGGGGCGTGCCCCCACCCTCGTGGCCAGGGTGTGGGCCCCCTCTGGTGGATTCTTTCGCCAATATTTTTTATTAATTCCAAAAATAACTTCCGTGAAGTTTCAGGACTTTTGGAGCTGTGCAGAATAGGTCTCTAATAGTTGCTCCTTTTCCAGCCCAGAATTCCAGCAGCCGGCATTCTCCCTCTTCATGTAAACCTTGTAAAATAAGAGAGAATAGGCATAAGTATTGTGACATGACATGTAATAACAGCCCATAATGCAATAAATATCGATATAAAAGCATGATGCAAAATGGACGTATCAGCCGACCACCTTGTACTTTTCTCCAGCAAGCAACTGCTCAACGCTGTTGATGTAGTCGTTCACCATGGCCGGGTCGATGGTGTACACCACCGAGAGATCTGTCTCCCTCGCGTGGGTCTCCACTCTATGCTCGCCGAACTCCATTGGAGCGCCGCCGGACATCCCCTCTCTATGTGTTGTTGTGGGTGTGCTTGTTGTGTTGTGGGGCGCGATCGAAAGGTTGAAGAGACTAAGGTTATAATGGCCGCGGGAATTAAAGGGGAAGCCGGACGGCCAGGAATATCGGCAGGCCCTGATGGTAGTTCTAATTTGCAGCGCATAACTGCAGCGTGCCGCACGTAACTGCATCGTGTGGCAACGCGCGTGGCGCAACCGCATGCATATGGGGCCCCGACGTGATCGTGTGCACGCCCAACCGCTGGCAGAGCACGCGCGAAGGGATGCGAGCAGACCGCTGCGTGGTCGCCTCAAGGAAAAGTTGTCCACAAGCCGAGCGCGCCGATACACGCAAGCAGAGCGCGCCAACGGACGCGACAGAGCGCGTCGCGGCGCCTAACGGTGAGCACAGCGCGCTGCGGCGCCTAACAGCGAGCAGAGCTTGCCGAGGGACGCGAGCAGAGGACGGCACAGTGATACGTGGCAAATAAGACGAACTATGCCAGCGATGTCGGAGACATCAAGCACGAATCATAGAGTTGCGTGTGCGATACGTGGCAGACAGTTGATCCATCAGAGCTGTTTGTGATGGAATAAGCCATGTGTGTTGCGGGCAAACGCCTGCTGGTGTATAACCTTAAATTTAACCCAAAAAAAGTTAATGCATGTTACAAAAATACGACTCCAACGATATAATCTATGGCGACATGCATTCGTATTTTATTAGTTAAATCCTACTTATAAACCAGGACGGGGTATAGTAGGTAATTAAATCGCAAACGTTTTTTATTAACTGTATGTGTACGTGTCCTCTCGTCCTCCTCTCGCACGTCTTGTCACCCCACTGCCACAGATGGCTTACAGCGCAAGCTTGCGCAGCGCGCGGGGGCATTCTTTTGGCCAAACGGTGGCGCCAATGAATCGTCGGTGAGCCCGTTCCCGCGCAAGCTTCCTGCCCGACTCGGTGAAATCCCCCAAAATCCCAATGCTTACCGGCCTGCTATAAAAACCCTCATGGCCGGCGAGTCCTGCGTCGCATTTTCCCCTCCCTCCCTATAGCTTATCTCGTCTTCTTCTCCCACAATCGCCAATGGCACCGGTCCGTCATTGTCGCTCAGCCACTCCACCGTCATCAGAGGACAGCTCCAGCTAGGAGGCTACACCGCGGCGGCGGCGCAGTTCCCATCGTAGTGTAGTGTGCGTGGCGTCCCTGTTGGGTGTGCACAGAACACCCACCACACGCTCCGCCGCCTCTGCCCGTCGGCAGCTGTTGCCGGCCGCCGTTGCCGCCACACCAACGTCGAAAGCCAGGGCCATCTCCCGCTCCGCCGTCGCGGCCCGAAGGCGGGAGGTGGCCGTCGTGGCCGCCACCCCACTGCCGGCCACCGTGGCCATCACCTGCTCCGCCACCGCGGCCCGAAGGCGGGAGGTGGTGGTCGTGGCCACCACCCCATCGTCGGCCACCGTGGCCGCCAGCCCACCGTCGGCCGCCGGGATCATCACCCGCTCCGCCACCGCCGCCCGAAGGAGGGAGGCGGAGGTGGAGGACCGCCCGCGCGCTACATCCAGTTCCTGCGGGAGGAGGAGGAGCTCCTCATCGAGCACGCAAAGAGCCTTACCGCAGCCGTGGCCGCAGCACACGCCGACGCAGAGGCGAGGAATCAGGAGATCTACAAGCAGTACGGCCGCTTCGAGAGGGATCGTCTGGAGTGGCAGTGGGCGTTCGAGCTAGCGAGCTTCGCTGAACATGCAAAAGTGGCAGGCACCGTATTGCATTTCTCCGGCTCGTCGGTAGGCTCCTCCTCCTCCTCTGCCTCTCACTGAGCGCGCTCGGCAGAGGAGAGGCTGCCAGAAGTAGCACAAAGCCCCTCCGTGATAGTAGTAGTGTTTAGGGGCTATTTTGTTCAGTTCATCTGACTATAGATGTGTGGTCGAACTGTACAACGTACTTAATATTAGCTAGTATATATAGTTGAACTAGCTATTGAAGTACGTGGTTGGCAACAATTGGGGAGACGTTTGGTCGGTTCAGCTGTCGAGTTGAACAGTTTGTATAAATTAAGAACGACTGCTTAATCTATGAATGAAATCTATGCTTAATTACTGAATTTTAGTTGCAAAAATTACATAGTGCTAATGATTTCTAGCTGCATATTTTGACAAATGGCAGTGTTACAAGGATTGACAAATGGCAACGTTACTAGATCAACAAATGTAAATCTTTCCAGTTTGACAAATGGCAACATACCCAATATGACAGATGCAAATCTTACCAAATTGTTTGTACGTGGTTGCACACGGGTCATCCAGAACAACCGTTTGCGTTGAAGGGATGCACAAATCCTGTGCTGCTCTCGCTTTGCATACGGGTGTTCTATCTAAATCGTTTGCGATCAAGAGCTGCAGAAATCCCGTTCAGTCAAGGTCAAGCAGCTGTCCGCACGACACCTCCTACAGCCATTAAAACCAAGACACGTGGCGTCACGTGAATGGTTAACAGAATTTTGGATTTACTAGAATTTAAAAACTAGGCACCTCAATGTTTTTCCGGCAATCAACGGTGCCCTGGTGTTTGAAATTCATGCCCTTTCTTGCATGGGACCTAAGCATGCACCCAAGGACACAGATTTGATTTTTCAACCAATTTATATGGACTGCAGCATGTGCATGTAGTTCAAATTTGAATTATGCACATAAATGCATTGAAAACTCAGTTAATGCATAACAATGTCCAAACGAACCCCGAAAAATCACAAAAATTCACACAACACTCCTGTTGTTCTATGTTGACATGAGAAAAAAAATTGAAAGCAATAAGAGGCAATGGATATCGTTTCGTCCCCAAAGGTGGGAAGTTCCCTACCAAAAACCATCATGCTTGTTGTGTGAAGCTCCGGTTTGTGAGAAGCATATACCCAAACCTACCCCAAATGGGACAAAATCTGTACCACGACATGTTGATGCCGCTCCATGATAGCGTGCCAAGTTTCATGAATTTCAGACTAGTTTTGGATTTACTAGAATTTAAAAACCAGGCATCTCAATGTTTTGCTGGCAACACGGTGCCTTGGTGTTTGAAATTCATTCCCACTTCTTGCATGGGACCTAAGCATGCACCCAAGGACACAGATTTGATTTTTCAACCAATTTATATGCACTGGAGCATGTGCATGTAGTTCAAATTTGAATTATGCACATAAATGCATTGAAAACTCAATTAATGCATAAAAATGTCCAAACGAACCCGAAAAAATCACAAAAATTCACACAACACTCCAGTTGTTCTATGTTGACACGAGAAAAAAATTTGAAAGCAATAAGAGGCAATGGATATCGTTTCGTCCCCAAAGGTGAGACGTTCCCTACCGAAAACCATCATGCTTGTTGTGAGAAGCTCCGGTTTGTGAGAAGAATATACCCAAACCTGCCCCAAATGCGACAAAATTTGTACCACAGCAGCTGTCCATTCCGCAGCGGCGGCCTTAGCCCTGATGGAGGCCGCCCACGACCATGTCGAGGCCGTCCACACCCAGGTCGTGGCGGTCACCGCACAAATTAAACGAAGCTTCTTCGACAACGGTCGGCAACCCACGGCCGAAGAGCTGGCAATCGCCGAGAGAGTTCGAGCAGCCGCCCGTTCCTGCGTGGCATACCTTGCCATGACGGAGCCCGCCAGAGCCCACATGGCGTCCGCCCACGCCCAGCTCGTGGCAGCTTTTCCAAAGATATGGCGGACGCGGATGGCGAGATGCTTGCCGAGTATGGTGCAATTGATGCCATGGAGCCCCTTCCCCAGGAGACCGTCGGGCGCGAACTGGACATGGAGGCGGCGGCGTAGATCGACGAGCACCAGCCATAGTAGTACTCTTTGTTTTGTTTAATTAAGAGCGCTGGTCTTTAATTTGTTAGAGTAATGTTTAGGTCAGCTAGCTCTGTTTAATTGCTGAACTTGCTCGATTAAGAAGTTAGTCTCCTTTGTGTACCCAAATTATGCAATGACGTGGATGACCACTGTAACTAGGGAAATTCGAACCAAAATTTTTGACGTTCAAACTCAACACACACGGGTCAAGCTATCTGAATCGTTTGTGATGTTCACATATCCTACACAGTTCTGAATAAGGGACCGTGTCTGATGACAATTTGTGCGCCAGGTTTTTGGCTGAAGCGATTCAAATTTTCGGCTTCCGCGGAAATATCTACCTCCCCGCCCCCTCCCCCTTACCAAAAGCCACATTTCCCCTCTTTCCGCCTTCCTTTCCAAGTTGAAACCTTCACTCCTTGCTTGCAGCGCTGCCGCCTCCTCGCCGGCGACCCTCCTTCACGCTCCTCGGCCTCGCCTCTCCAGGCAGGTAATCCACACCCGACCCCCATCCTCCTCCTCCTCCTTCCACATCCCACATGCCCCTACCGCCGGCGCGAGCGTGACACCTTCCACCCAAATCACCGACCCCTCCACCAAGTAAGTGCCGGCCTAAGCCATGGTGCACGCGGTATAGCCAGGACCTCAAGGAGCATTTGGCAGCGGAGAAGCAAATCGCGGCCGCACGCGCGGATGAGGTCGCGATGGCTGCCATTTGTGCCGACCCCAGATCTCGAAGGAGCACCTTGCCATTTGCTAGCTACGTCGGTTGAGCATGCTCGGTTTACCCGTTGTGTGTGCTGCTCCTGCCTTTCCTTCACAAATTCTAGTGAATTGTGCTATCTAATTTTACCATGCAATCTGTTGCTCTAGTGTATATGTTCTATATGTCGTGCAGTGTGGTGCTCACTTATTAACTGTTTTGTTAATTAGTTGTCGTCTTCAGTTAACTGTTTGGTTCAATTCTGCAAATGTGATGTTCAATTCTTCAGGCTGCAATTTTGTATTGTCTTCCATGTGAGAAATAAATCAAATTTATCTTTACAAAATTGTGGGTGCATTCTGTTTTTGTATACCATGTGAGGAATAAATTGAATTTGGTTGTAGTAAATACATGAGAAACAAATACAATTGCTACAATTGGTTGTAGTTACCTGTTTGGTTAACTGTCCGGTCTTCTATTAGGAGTATGTTATATTGTGCAATGTGGTGCTCAGTTAATGTTTGGTTCATTTGTTGTGGTGTTTAGTTAACTGCTTGGTTCAATGTTATATTGTGCAATGTGGTGCTCAGTTAATGTTTGGTTCAGTTGTTGTGGTGTTTAGTTAACTGCTTGGTTCAATTCTGCAATGTGATGTCAAATTGTCGTGGGTAGAATTTTGCATTGTTGTGCATGTGAGGAATAAATTGAATTTGGCTGCACTTGATACATGAGAAACATATACAAGTGCTATATTTCCTAGTTCTTAATCATGCTTGGTTTGGGTAAATGGGTTTTCCCTGTGGCTTGAATTAATCTGATGAATCTGCAATGTGATTATTTTTCATCAACATATTTTACTGATAGCATGCGAACCCTTACTTAACCTGATGACTAACTACCTTATATGTGTTGCAGGGAAACAACGGGAAGCACTGAGGTTTACAATCGAGGTTAGCACGTGCATGATCCGTTGTCTAATAGCATATTATCGTGCAATTGCAGGAACCATTCTAATATTTAGGTTTTTAACAATTTGGTCTTGCACATGTAGGTCCTGCTGTTAGAGGTTTTGACCCACTGTTCGACCCTTTTTGCATATGGGGAAATGAGTTGTCCATGAATATCAGTCAAGTCAAGAAACTCAGAAAGATTGTTAGGATAAGAAATTAGAGACAAAAACAAGATCTTTGTCTGCACAATGAAGAAGACATCAGTTCACTACAGGATGGTACTAACTATTATACCTTGCCTTTTTAATTCCTTTGTCCCATTTCCAATATAGAGAAGATATTTATGCACATCCTTGTTTTCAGGCCTTTCCAAAGCAGTTCACTGATGATTACCTCTCAAACCACCTGTATGGTCAGGAGGCGAGGAAGGTATTCATACAACACCCACGGTTCAATATTAAAGTGTTCCTAAAGAGGACGAAGGATGGACGGTCAATCATCCACAGGCACTGGCCTAAAGTTACAAAGACCTTCAACATCAATGAAGGCTCAATATTCGCCTTCTGCTTCAGCAGTTTTCCAGATGAGATACATCTGTCTATGTACCGTCTATGATGCTAATTTCGAAAGGTTATAGATGTTGCATGTGAAACTTGGTCCTGGTGTAGTTGTGTAATGGGGTAGCTGAGTGCTGAAGTTATATGATGTTGTACTCTGATGTATTTCAATTATGAAAATCAAATATATTGTGTGCTTAATATGAATTGTCAATTAGATTAATAAATGGATTATTAATAATCAGATAATTAGCCTGCTAGTGGCGAATTAGCCTGCTAATTTGGTTTTGCTATTGCAAACGGTTGTTGAAAAAAATACCGTGGGCGATGACCGCAGGCAACGCACACAGTTTCTAGGAATAAACCGTGTTGGATCAATGAACAATCACACACGACTTTCTCTTGAAAACTGTTTGCGTTAGGCCACCTTGCGCAAACGTTTACCACATGAAAACTGTGTGTGATGGACAGCCTTTGCCACACAGTTTCTTCCATGGACCGTGTCTGATATATTCAATAACGCAAGCGATTTAACAGGAAAAATTGTGTGTGATGTACCTGTGAACGGAAACGTTTTCGTTCGAGCGACTGTGTGGGATGTACATACGAATGGAAACGTTTAGTGGGGACTGACTGTGTGGGATGTACTTGCGACCGGAAACAATTTCGTCGTATAATTGTATTTTTTAGCTCTATTGTATGTATTTCCGTATTTGAGCGCTCGTCGGTCGCACACGACCTCATTTTGCCGAATGTGTGTGCCAGGAGGGCATATCCACGACGGTTTCTGGGTCGTGTGGGAAGGACCCCCCTATCGCCCACACTCACTTGGAGACGGTTCCAAATGCCATCGCGAAAAGGGGTTTTAAACCATTTGTTTAGGAGCTCGATGTACTAGTGGGAGGACTAGCCATCGAAGCGAAATAAACACATAGAAGGTGAACGAAGATGACGAACGGAAGAGGGGAGAAGAAAAGGCGAATCTTTTTGAAAATCGTTTTAGAAGTGGGGAGAGGAAAATGAGAGACGAATGGCGAATAATGTAATGCGAGAGATGAGAGTTTATGATGGGTACATGGTATGTCTTGGCTTGGTGTAGATCTCCCCGGCAACGGCGCCAGAAATCCTTCTTGCTACCTCTTGAGCTTGTGTTAGTTTTTTCCCTTGAAGAGGACAGGGTGATGCAGCAAAGTAGCGTAAGTATTTCCCTCAGTTTTGACAACCAAGGTATCAATACAGTAGGAGACTACGCAACAAGCCACCGAATACCTGCACAAACAAACACCAACTTGCAACCAACGCGACAAAGGGGTTGTCAATCCCTTCACGGTTATTCGCAAAATGAGATCTGATAGAGATGGATAAACGGTGAAGTAATATTTTTGGTATTTTTGGTTTATGGAACGGAAAGTAAAAGATAAGTAAGGGAACGGCGACAGAAATTGGCAAGTTGACGGGAAACTAATATGATGTAAAATAGACCGGGGGGCATAGGTTTCACTAGAGGCTTCTCTCGAGATAGAAAACATTACGGTGGGTGAACAAATTACTGCCGAGCATTTGATAGAAAAGCGCAAAGTTATGATGATATCTAAGGCAATGTTCATGAATATAGGCATCACGTTCGTGTCAAGTAGACCGAAACGATTCTGCATCTACTACTATTACTCCACACATCGACCGACTCCTGCCTGCATCTAGAGTATTAAGTTCATAAGAACAGAGTAACGCATTAAGTAAGATGACATGATGTAGTGGGATTAACTCAAGCAATATGATGAAAACCCCATCTTGTTATCCTCTATGGCAACAATACAATACGTGCCTTGCTGCCCCTACTGTCACTGGGAAAGGACACCGCAAGATTGAACCCAAAGCTAAGCACTTCTCCCATTGCAAGAAAAACCAATCTAGTTGGCCATGCCAAATCGATAGTTCGAAGAGACTTGCAAAGATATCAAATCATGCATATAAGAATTCAGAGGAGATTCAAATAATATTCATAGACAAGCTGATCATAAATCCACAATTCATCGAATCTCGGCAAACACACCGCAAAAGAGTATTACATCGAATAGATCTCCAAGAACATCGAGGAGAACTTTGTATTGAGAATCAAAGAGAGAGAAGAAGCCATCTAGCTACTAGCTATGGACCCGTAGGTCTGAAGTAAAGTACTCATGCTTCATCGGAGAGGCAATGGTGTGATGTAGAAGCCCTCCGTGATCGATTCCCCCTCCGACAGGATGCCAGAAAAGTCCCCTAGATGGGATCTCATGGGTACAGAAGGTTGCGGCGGTGGAAAAGTGGTTTCGTGGCTCCCCTGGATGTTTTGGGGGTATGAGAGTATATATAGGAGGAAGAATTAGGTTAGGAGAGCTACGAGGGGCCCACAAGGTCGGGGGCGCGTCCTCCACCCTTGTGGCCGCCTCAAGGCTCTTCTGACTTGCACTCCAAGTCTCCTGGGTGTCTTTTGGTCCAAAAAAATCATCACGAAAGTTTTATTCCGTTTGGACTCAATTTGTTATTCCTTTTCTGCGAAAATCTAAAACAAGGAAAAAACAGAAACTGACAGTTGGATCTAGGTTAATAGGTTAGTCCCAAAAATAATATAAAATAGCATATTAATGCATATAAAACATCCAAAACAGATAATATAATAGCATGCAACAATAAAAAATTATAGATACGTTGGAGACATATCAGGCGGCGACAAGTGATGGAGACCGGTGGCGGCCGGCGTTGCAACCATGGCGACAACTGATGGAGATCCGGCCCTTTCTTTGGAAGCAGCCCCAATTTTTGCTGCCAAGACCTTCGTTTTTGTTGGAACAGTAAAAAAAATTCCTACCGCATTTTTGCTTGTTGCTGAAACTAGCTTCAAGCCGGCATGGAAGAATAAGCTTCCACCCTGGAAGAAAAAGCTTCAACCGGCAGTGGAAAAGCTTCATTCGGCTTGAGGAAAAGCTTCAAGTACCACGAGAAAAAAGTTTCCACCGCAGGAAAAAGCTTCAATGTTGAAAAAAGTTTCAACCGATGATTTAATTTGCTGGAACCTAGTGTTTTTTTGCTGGAACCAATTTTCTTCATGAGGCGAGGCATGTTTTTTGATTTTTTTTTGCTGCATTTGTGTTTTTTGCTGGAACCATCAACTGATTTTGCTTCAACGACCTTCTGATTTTGCTAGAACCGCGAAGCGGAGCTGGGACCAGATTTTACCAATTGATTTTTGCTGCAACCATCTAATCGGCAAGCGGCTCCATGGCGATCTGGCGAGCGGCCTGGCGAGCCGGTGAGCGGTGGTCACAGAGCTTCAAGGGGGGGCATGGGAGGGTGACAGGGAAGCGGGAGAGTGGGGAACTGTTGGAGGAAGGAGACGCGAGCGTGGGGGGGGGGGGGGGCAAAATTTTGTGTTTTGACTCTTTTTTAAAAGTTAATCAAGATCTGACCCTATTTTGTAAAAATTTCGGGATCTGACCTTTTTTCTACCGCCGTCGTCTCCGGCGGTAGGCTAAGACAGGCTACCGCCACAATCAATGGCGGTAGCAATTGGCCAACACGAAAACGATGTTTGCTAGATATAGAGGCCTGCCACCATAGCTGACCGCGGTAGCCCTAGCTACCTTACCGCCAGACTTGGTGGCGGTAGCCTTCAGGCCACTATTCCGGCATGCATGCAAGTGTGGCTGCATCGATTTGGGTGATTGGGTCATAACCTCTCTGCCACTCTTTAAGCACTCTAGTGATTTGCAGCACCCGATGGACCGTGGCATACTTAGCAGAAGTATATCTCACCTTGGCATATTAGCACATATGCATCTGCTTACATTGCATGATATCTTCTCTAGCGTAGCACGTCTGAGAACTGAAGGCATATACGCATGAATCACTCTTAACAACTTCTACATGCTTTATACAGGTCTTTGATAATTTTGCTGGAAATAAACAAGTGTGTCGTATATTCATTTGGAAAAAACTATAATATAACTTATTATTGATAATAGAGATCACCAGAAAGTTGTTTCTAAGTGAAAAATATTTATTTATGTTTGGCAGACGCACACAGCAACTCTGGCAGCACCATCTGAGGAAACACTGATGAGCCCACGCTGGCCGCGGCCACGGGGCGCTGACGAGCCCGTGATGGCCAAGGTTCAACCCTAGGTAGATCAGGGCCTCCCTTGTTGCCACGACGACTCGGGCATTGGTTTTCTCCTGCTGTGCAGCTGCGAAGAGGGCGGCGACGGCCGCCGCTTCACCCCTTGCGTCCTGCGCGTGCCTCCGGTCCTTCCTCTTCGCCGACTGCACGACCCGCTCCTCGGGCGTCAACCTTTTCTTCTTGGGCGGCCGCAGTCTTGCGGGGGCGCGTGGGGCTTACCTTTCGCAGAGGCGACGGAGGTGATGAGGTCGAACGAGGCGAGGGAGGCGAGGCCGGCGGCGACATCGAGGGTTGGGGCGTCGTCGTCCATGGCCAGGAGCACGAGCGGGCGGGAGGGTTTTGCGAAAGTAGAGGGAAATGGTGGTCGTTGTGCCACCGACTGGCGGGCCAAGAGGAGAATTTGTTTACTGTCCCCACTGACGCAGATGAGACTCAAATTTGGGTCAGGAATGGGTCGGAAAGCGGACGAAAAGCGGACGTGCATCGGTTTGGGTCGGCGCGTTGTGCCAATTTTTCTGTCCGCGACGATCCAAACAGACACACGCGAACGAAATAAGTCGACGCGTTGGAGTTGCTCTTAGCAATTGTGATTGTACCATGCATGTTTATGGAGAATCATTGGCGTGTGCTGCGATTCACAAGAACCGTGGTCTCATTTCTCATCTACACTATTCTCGATAGCATATTAAACTATGTAGTATGCACATGCATGTGTTTTGAAGATACCACGGATGCATGCTTGTCGTGCATGTACTGCCAATAAACAAAGAGCAGCATGCATGTTGTATCAACCACAACGAGAGTGATTAAACGATGGCATGGAGGCTACCGCCACCAGGTCTGGCGGGAGGGTAGCTAAGGCTACCGCCGTCAACTATGGCGGTAGGCCTTAGCAGACGTCGTTTTAACGTTGACCAATTGTTACCGTTATTGACTGTGGTGGTAGTCTGTTTTAGCCTACCGCCACGGACCTTGGCGGTAGCAAAATGATTAGATCCCGAAATTTTTACAAAATAGGGTTTTTATCAGTTTTACCATTGGCTGTCTAACGCTACTTAGTTTTGTCACTAAATATTTTCACTAATCAAAAATGCCACTGTTCCGTTAGACACAAACTCAGAGATGCCATTTTTCATCGTTACCGTCTGGTCAATGCATGTTGACTGGAGGTAGATGACGAAACTACCCCTGTCCCATTTGTAAGGGGCGCATGAGAAAAAAGATAATTAAATTTGGGAGGTTGGGGGATCGAACCGGAGACTATAGGCTGCACAGCGCGCGAGCTAACCAACTGACCCTGGGAAGCACTTTGTTTTCTTAGGAGATATACATTTCATATACAGATATCCAAACCTAACTAAACAAACCCTTATCTAATCTTTTACCCGATCTGTTCGTGGCAGTTTCCCCAGCCGGAACCAAATATCCCCAGCCACCGCCGCCGCCTGCCAAACTCCTCACCTGGCATCGCCGGTCGCCGGGCTGCCCGCCCAGCTCCGGCGCGCCCCCACTCGCCGCAGCTGCGGCGCCTCCTGCCGAGTGCCGCCACCCACCGCAGCTTCGGCTCTTCCTCCCGCCGGGCACCGCCACCGGAGGCAGGTAGCTCCGGCGCTTCTCCCGCCATACTCCGCAGCTCTTCCCGAGTCTTGAAGGGCAGTTGTTCCACGGCAATGGCGACGAACAGCACGACCGAATCAGAGGGTTGCCTCGGCCACAGGACGCCCCAGCATGACATAGGCTCTGAAATTCCTGCATTGTGAGTGTACTAATTCTCAGTGTGCGTGTGTGGTTCAATATAACTTGTAGAGGTCGAAATTTGTACGTATAATATGTAGTAGTGACTTTGCCTTACTGATAATCGCGTGCAATTTGGTACTTTTGTTCCTGATGGTCGGGATGGATGCGGATACTGCTTGTATGCTGACAGTTAGGATGGAAACAAGCCGTGAGAATAGCGATGGTCTCAAGCGATATGTTGGCGGCTTTGATTTTCATCTATTCGTAGAACCTAGTATCACACACAAAACGTTGCTGCACAAGCTGTGTGATACCTATCCATGGGGGTGGCGTGATTACGTTGAGTTGAAGTACTATGACAGGG
This sequence comes from Triticum aestivum, assembly GCF_018294505.1. NCBI lineage: Eukaryota > Viridiplantae > Streptophyta > Magnoliopsida > Poales > Poaceae > Triticum > Triticum aestivum. The sequence continues at coordinate 273,801,576 of NC_057796.1, read as the reverse complement.
AGCAGAATAAATGGGTTGCTGTTGTATGTGATGATGATGCAGCTTTGATGTTTGGAAAACATCAAGATTCAAAGAAAATATCTATGCAAATTGAGGTTCTTCAAAAATCCCAAACTCCTAGCACACCTAGCCATAATCCACCTACACAACCTTGTTACAGTGAGAGTCAACATACAGGGAGTCAGGCAGTTGATGTTGATACAGTCAACATACAGGGAGTCAGGCAGTCTAATAGTGTTGACGATGCTAATAGAGACATAACCGATGATGCTATACCTGATGATGCTATTCTCTCGGATAATGATGATGAGCGGCAGTATCCAGACTTAGTCAAGAAGTCTACCAAAGAAGATGATTCAGCAGATATGGAAGAGGAAGATAATCCTCCAGCATATGAATCCACTGACACTGAAGAGGAAGAAGAGAATAGAGACATGGGTTTAGTTGATGAAGAGGAAGAGGAGGAGGAGGACAGACCTGTTGTAGTATATAACAAGGAGAATCCATTATTTGCAGAAGGCTCGGTATTCCCCTCTTTGTTGGACTGCAAGAATGCACTTTCTACGTTTGCAATTAAACGTGAATTTGACTATACAGTCGAAAAGAGTGATTCTAAGAGGCTGAGAGCAAGTTGTGCATATAAGAGGTGTAAGTGGAGAATTCATGGCTCTTATATGAGGAATAGCACAATATTTCAGGTATAACTTGCTAACATCTAATTGATTTGTTTATTGTACCCTTTATTTTGTCGAACTGGTAACTATACAAATGTGGCAAGTTTAACATACTAGCAACATACTAACTGATTTTGTTGTTTCCTACAGATCAAGGTGTGTCCTTTCTCTCATACATGCCCAACTAAGCTGAGAAGTGAGAAGTTTAAGCCGGCAAAGAGCAGGTGGGTTGCTGATGTTGTGTTGGAGTGGGTGAGAAAGAACCCAGATATTGGCCCTACTGCTCTTCAAGAGAAGATCCATGAGAAGTACCACTTCACGGTGCCATACATGCGTGTATCTCGTGGTAAGGACAAAGCAATGGATATGATTAGTGGAAAATGGGAAGATAGCTTCCATCGTCTCTATAGTTTCAAGGCTGAGGTGGAGAAGTGTTCTCCTGGTAGTGTAGTGGAAATAGACAAAGAAACTATGCAGTACAAGATCAAAGGAAAAGTGAGGGAGAAGGAATGCTTTAGGAGGGTGTTTGTTTCATTCAAGGCATGTTGGCAAGGCATTTTAAATGGATGTCGACCATACTTGGCCGTAGACTCAACTGCACTAAATGGGAGATTCAAAGGGCAACTAGCTTCTGCTTGTGCCATTGATGGCCGTAATTGGCTTTACCCAGTTGCATATGGGGTGCTAGAGACAGAATCATCTGAAAGTTGGGCTTGGTTTCTTCAAAATCTGCATGGGCTTATTGGGCATCCTGAAGGACTAGTCATACACACTGACGCTTGCAAAGGTTTAGAGACAGCAGTAGAACAAGTGTGGCCTGGAGTGGAGCATAGGGAGTGTATGAGGCATCTTGCTGCAAATTTTCGAAAAAAATTCAAGGGCAAGGTCTATGATGATAATCTTTGGGCTGCAAGCTTAACTTTCAGCTCTAGAAAGCACAATTGGCATATGAAACAGATCCTTGCTAAGAAGAGTGTCCAAAAATATATGGCTGAACACCACACAAAGATATGGTATAGAAGCAAGTTCAATGAAATATGCAAGGTTGACTACGTCAATAACAACCTCGCAGAGTCATTTAATAGCAAAGTCAGAAAAGTTAAGTCTCTTCTTATTGTCGACATGTTGGACAAGATTAGGCAGATGATAATGGAGAAGTTTGATCTGCGGATGAGGATAACATTAGAAAAATGGCTTGGCCATCTCATAATACCAAGTGTGATAAAGGCACTGCATGCCAAATCCAAAGGTAAATATCTTGTACTCTTTCAATTGATTAATTTCATAACAACTCAATTCAATAATTAATGTTTTGTGTTCTTTTCAGGGATGAAGATGATGGTAATTAGACGCAGTGATGTTGAGGCAGAAATTACTGCAGTGGACAAAGAGAATAGGGAATGGAGGTACCCTGTTGACATCGCAAAGGAAACATGTAGCTGCAGGCAATGGCAGGTCAAGGGTTTGCCATGTATCCATGCCTTGTACTTTATTACTTCACTACGAGGTCCAGTATCAGAAATTGAACCATATGTACATGAGTTCTACTCCGTTGCAAAATTTAAGGTTGCGTATGCGGACAACATACCTGCAATGGTAGGCAAGCAACAATGGGACATTGTTGACCCTGGCTTCAAACTACATGCTCCAGTGTTGAGGAGGCCAAAAGGACGACCAAGGAAGACTAGAATTAGATCTAGTGCTGAAGGTGCTGGCGTGGGCGCTAGGAAAAGGAAGTGCAAGCGATGCGGAGGTTTCGGGCACATTGCCAGATTGTGCACAAATCCAGTTGACCCAGCATTTGGAGAAGATGAGGCTGACCTCCAAGCTAGGGAAGCCCCTTTTGTGGCAGGAGAAGGCGACCCTGAACTATCAATGGTTGCAAGTTCTGCTAGGTAACATCAAAAGAACATGTGCTTTTCTATATGTATTTTCAACATCTATTTTCATTCTTTTTTGCAACATGACTAACTTCTGTACAGCTCAAAGAAAAGTGTGAAGAAAACAAGTGTGAAGAAAACAAGTGTGAAGAACACTAGGAAAAGGAAGGACATGCAAAATGAAGTTTGTACCACAACCGATGGACTTGCAAGTGGATTTGTTTCGTCTCCCATGCATATTCGAATTGCAAATGCGGAACTACCAGACAGTCCTGCTAAAACCACAAGAAGCAAAAAGAAGCTACATATGTGAAGTTTGTGTGATCGTGACCTTTTGCTTGTGAACCTGGACATGTTTCCTTTCAACCTTATGCATGTTTGAGAATTTGGACCTTTATATTTCGACCAACAAGTGGATGTTATTGAACCTTATTTATGTTTGTGAACCTGATTTGTGTGTGCTGAAAAGACAACAAGTTGATATTTCGAACCTTATTTATATCTGTGAACCACTTTGTGTTTGTGTCGTTTTCAGAAAAATGGGCAGCAACCATGCTGAATTTTTCAGAGAAATTTAGAATACCATGTGATCGTGCTGTCATATGTGTTGTTTCTGTCAATTAGTGTGTGACCGTCAAAACATTTGGGCGTGGCGGTCTGCCTCATTTGTTTATGTCTACTAGTACCAGACAGATTCTTCCAGCCGGCCAGCCGCTCATGCAGATGTGTTGTCCATACTAACTTTCAAACCCAAGTCCAATTAGCTAGCAACAAGAAAATATACGAGACGTTGCTGTTTTGGAATATTATTGCATATGAACATATAAGGGATATATCTGCTTCTACATCAGAACATTTCCTTAGCTTAGTTGGTTAGCTCGCGCGCTTGTGTACCCTGTGGTCTTGGGTTCGAATCCCCAGCCTCCCAAGTTTTGTTCTCTTTTTCTCATGCGCCCCTTACAAATGGGATAGGGGTAGTTTCATCATCTAACTTCAGTCAACGTGTATTGACCAAACGGTAACTGTGAAAAATGGTCTTTTTGAGCTTGATCTAACAGAACAGTGGCATTTTTGAGTAGTGAAAATGTTTAAATGGCAAAACTGAGTAGCGTTATACAGCCGATGGCAAAATTGATAAAAACCCTACAAAATAAGGTCAGATCTTGATTAACTTTTAGAAAAGGGTCAAAATATGAAAATTAGCCGCGTGGGGGCGAGGGGTGGAATCATGTGGTCTGGGACCCACGTATCGTGTGGCTGAGGGCCGGAGCGCCTTCCTGGTGCCCTACTTCATCTTCGTCTAGCCACGACGCCACGCCGCCGCAATCCTACAGCGCCTCCCTGGTGCCCCACGTCAGCTTCGCTCGGCCATGAAGCCGCGCTGCCGCTTCGCCTGACTATTTCCTCGCTACCGCATCGACCTGCCACGACGATGCGCCTGGATGGCGCCGCCGCATGCCCGCAGCGCACCACCGGCACCTGTAGCGCCTCCCCGGTGCCTCTCATTGGCTTCGCCCGACCAACTACACCTGATCCTGATCGTCCGCATCGGCTTCATCTGTCCGGCGCCACCCGCAGCACCCACCCCACGCCATTTCAGCGCCATCAAGGATCGTGCCACTACCCGTCCCCTCAGTCCCTCCTCCCTTTGCTCTGGTGTGGAGCTCAGCAAACGAACAACATAGCATATGCTGGGAGAGAAATAGGAGAGGGTCTTTACAGTTCTGCTTGCCTCTGCCATTCTTATTCAGTTATCTCCATCAGATATCGCTAGCGCCGACGGACATGGTTGTAACTTGTAAGCTATTCTCTTTGGCTATTATTTCAATGTGGTAGTTCTGCTTAGTTATGCACACGAATATATGATGTTTTTTGCTTGCCAATTGTTTCCTTGGGATGCATTGTGAATTTCTGACTGATTGATTTAATTGTAGGCTCATTCTTGCAGACGTTCAGAAATGATGATTGTCGTTGTTGTTCCCGGACAGTAGGTTTCAGCCATTAAGAAGTCCACGTATAAACACAAGACTAACTTCATGTTGTACTCCCTCCGTTTCTTTTTACTTCGCATATAAAATTTGATCAAAGTCAAAGTACATAAAGTTTGACCAAATTTATATCAAAAATCTGAACATCTATGATACTAAAACTGTTGGAAATATGAGCAATTTACCAAATGATTTTATTAACAGAAATACTAGATAAAGCATGACTAATATAGTAGAGATAAAACAGATCATGCGTTCTGACAGAGAGAAGGTAAATAGCTTCTGCATGTATGAACAGTAGCCTAACATATCTATAGCAGACAGTAGAACTAGTTGCATATATGAAGTAGAACCTAACATATGTAGGGCAAGTACTAGTACGAGAAACTGTGGCAAGACATCTAACAGAAAGAAGAACACATACGGGACAGCAGCAGCAGTAGCACTGGACTTGGGGTCGGTGTCCTCGCCAGCCATGTCGTAGAGGAGGTTGTCGACGTCGAGGAAGAAGTCGTCGTCGGGGAAGTAGTCGTCGGAGTCCGGGGCGTCCGTGACGAAGGAGTCAGTCAGTAGTCGCGCAGAGCGCTCCCCAAAAACCTTATCACCCTTCTCCTGTACAGGACTCAAAGAGGTGCGGTTTTGGAGGCCTACTGTCCCGACCTGCGGTGCACGCCGCAAGCCGGGATGGGGAAGATCGTAGCAGTAGCGCAGTGCTCAGGAACTTGTGGCGAGAGGAGGAAGAGGTTCTGGTGCGTCTCTCTGAGAGGAGCGACCTCCCTTTTATAGGTGCAAGAGAAGGAGGCGAGAGGCTGCGCCGGGAGCTGAAGGGAACGCGGGAGATGAAACGAACATACAGTAGCCGAAGGGTGCAGCGTTCGTATTCAATATCCACTACAACAAAAACATTTCAGCTCCCGGGTGACCTTTCGTATACCCGTAGTGCGTGGCAAAAATTTAGATATCGGCTCGGCTCATTCCCGCAACCTGCGGCGCGGCGCGGCGAGGCGTGGCGAGGCGGGCGGCGGAGGAGGAGCGCGCGTGGATATCCCTCTTGTTCTCATGCTCATACAAGTGGGGAAAGAACCTCCCTTATAAGGAGGTCCAACTCCCACTAAACTAGCAATGTGGGACTAAACTTTAGTAGTATCCCTTGCCTTGCACAAATGGGCTAAGTGGGCCTCTAGGATTTATTAGGAATTTCTGAAATAGTTATTGGGCTGCCCAAAATAGACTAAATTCCAGCAATCCCCCAGCAGATCCCAGAGGCACACAGAAATTTGCCTTTGGTTCCAAAACACTGTTTTATATACCGGTACTGCAGTGGAGACTGTTAAGTTGAACTTCCACCTAGAACTCTATGCTACACTAGTAAGCAACTTGAACAGTGGACTGGGCCTTGAACTGCAAGTTTTCTGCGAATCTAGCTTCACATAAAGCCTTGACCGATACGTGGCTACCGTGGGTCTTCCCCGCGGGTGGAGCTTATGCGTCATACTCCGAGACCTTTCATGAGTTTACTAGAGAGAACCCTACTCTCATAGATTGCGACGTTTAACAATCAGACTCATATAGGTGCGTTCTTCAAAAGATGTTCTGCAGGACAACATCTCTGCTTCAAAGAGCCACTTAGAACACATTAAGATATACATCAACCTGCCATGCAGATTAGGAGAGTATTGCATCTTTATGGAGTGGTATTTTAACAGTAAGGGTAATCTCCTCTCAGTTGACCAACAGCTTGTCTTCCACATCTAATTCACGGGATCTCCGATCATAAAGAATAGGTTACCACTGTGAACAACTCATATTGTGGGTCTCATACCCATCTCCCTCGATGCATTATCTATCACATTACGTGATAGACCCTTAGTAAAAGGATCTGCCAGATTTTTAGACGTTTGGATATAATCCAACGCAATAACTCCGGAGTTTTTTATTTTCCTGACGGACTTTAACCTTCTCTGAGCGTGTCTTGACGACTTCATGTTATCCTTTGAGTTTCTCACTTTCGTGATCACAGTTTGATTGTCGCAGTTCATAAGGACACCCGGGACAGGTTTGTCAACAACCGGCAAGTTATTCAAGAGCCGGCGAAGTCAATCTGCTTCAACCGTAGCTGTATCTAGTGCTGTGAGTTCTGCTTCCATTGTTGACCTCGTTAAGATGGTCTGCTTGCAAGACTTCCAAGAAACAGCGCCACCTCCATGAGTGAATACATAACCGCTCGTGGCCTTTATCTCATCAGCATCTGAGATCCAGTTTGAGTCACTATACCCTTCAAGCACCTTTGGATGCCCGGTGTAGTGAATTCCATAATTTGTAGTGCCTTTCAAATAACGCAAAACTCTCTCTAGAGCTTTCCATTGCACATCTCCTGGTTTTGAAACAAACCGACTCAGTTTGCTAACAGCAAAAGAGATGTCAGGTCTTGTAGCACTGGCTAAGTACATAAGCGAGCCAATAATCTGAGAATACTTCAATTGGTCTCTAGCAATTCTTCGATTCTTTCGAAGCAACACACTAGCATCATATGGTGTTGGAGAGGGCTTGCAATCACTATAGCCAAAGCAACTCAAGATCTTTTCCACATAGTGAGATTGAAGCAATGTAATCCCACCATCATCGTCTCTCAACAACTTGATGTTCAGAATGACATCAGCCACTCCTAAATCCTTCATCTCAAAACAACGAGATAGGAAATCCTTGACCTCCTTAATAACATTCAGATTTGTTCCGAAAATCAGTATGTCATCAACATACAAGCAAAGGATAACTCCCTCGCCCCCACCATGGCGATAGTACACACATTTGTCAGCTTCGTTCACAACAAAGCCTGCAGCTGTTAAAGTTCTTTCAAACTTCTCATGCCACTGTTTGGGTGCTTGCTTGAGTCCATACAAAGACTTCAGCAACTTGCACACTTTTCCTTCCTGACCATCTAGTACAAACCCATCTGGTTGTTCCATATAAATTTCCTCGTCCAACTCTCCATTTAGGAAAGCAGTCTTAACATCCATTTGATGAACGAGAAGACCATGCGAGGCAGCTAGTGAAAGTAGAACTCGAATAGTGGTCAGTCGAGCCACAGGTGAGTAAGTATCAAAGAAGTCTTCACCTTCCTTTTGGGTATAACCCTTAGCCACGAGCCGAGCCTTGTACTTTTCAATAGTACCATCAGGCCTAAGCTTCTTCTTGAATACCCATTTGCATCCTATAGGTTTGCACCCATAAGGACGATCAGTTATCTCCCAAGTTTCATTCGCCAAGATGGAGTCCATCTCGCTACGAACCGCTTCCTTCCAGTAGTCAGCATCTTCAGATGCATAGGCCTCTGAAATAGAACTGGGAGTGTCATCTATGAGATACACAAGAAAATCATCACCAAAGGACTTTGCAGTCCTCTGTCTCTTGCTCCTAGTAGGAACTTCATTGTTCTCCTCCACAGGACTTTCAAAGTGTTCCATCGAAATTGCAGGTTCAGTAATTGTAACTGGTTCCTGATTCGATGAACTAGGCATCTCCTGATTAGATGAGGTAGTCATATCCTTCATGGGAAAGATATCTTCAAAGAAAGTCGCATCATTCGACTCCATGATCGTACCGACATGCATGTCAGGTACCTCAGATTTTACAACCAAGAATCTATAGCCAATGCTATGAAAAGCATATCCCAGGAAAACACAATCCACAGTCTTCGGTCCAAGCTTCCGCTTCTTTGGAATTGGAACATTGACTTTCGCCAAACAACCCCATGTTCGCAGATAAGAGAGTTTTAACCTTTTCTTCTCCCATTCCTCGAATGGAGTTATCTCTTTGTTCTTTGTGGGGACTCGGTTTAGGACATGACATGCTGTCAATATAGCCTCCCCCCACCATGCCTTGGAGAGACCCGATGTGTCTAACATGGCGTTAACCAAATCAGTTAGAGTACGGTTCTTTCTTTCGGCCACCCCATTTGACTGAGGTGAATAGGGAGGCGTCCTCTCATGGATTATACCATGTTCCACACAAAAAGCATCAAATTCATTGGAAAAAATACTCTCCACCACGGTCGGACCTAAGCCTCTTGATTTTTCGATCAAGTTGGTTTTCCACTTCAGCTTTATAGATCTTGAAAAAGTTCAAAGCCTCATCCTTAGATTTCAGAAGATACACACGACAGTATCTAGTGGAGTCGTCAATTAACGTCATGAAATATTTCTTTCCACCTTTTGTCAATACACCATTCATTTCACATAGATCTGAATGTATGAGCTCTAGTGGTGCAAGATTTCTCGTTTCCGCAGTCGTGTGAGACTTACGAGGTTGCTTAGCTTGCACACACACTTGACACTTAGATCCCTTGACAGTGGTGAAATTAGGGATCAAGTTCAACTTTGCTAGTCGCGACATGCAACCAAAGTTAACATGACAAAGACGTGAATGCCACACATTTGATTCACTATTGTTGCAAACATGATTAACAACTTTATTGCAAACGTCTGATAAGGATAAACAAAACAAGCCTCCTGACTCATACCCTTTACCAACAAAGGTTCCATACTTGGATATTACAAATTTATTTGACTCAAAGACAAGCTTGTAGCCATCTCTACACAGAAGAGATCCGCTAACAAGATTTTTATTGACGGAGGGGACATAATGCACGTTCTTCAGCCGCACGATCTTCCCCGAAGTAAACTTCAGATCGACCGTGCCAACACCACGAACAGAAGCACTTGAACCGTTGCCCATCAGCACGGTTGAAGTCCCTGCGGTCCGATAAGACGAAAACATGGAAATATCACCGCATACATGCACATTAGCACCCGTGTCAATCAACCAATCAGGAGAATGACATACTGAAAGAATAGTGGGAAATATACCATACCCAGCATCCTTCATGTCAGTGTCTCCAATGACAACATTAGCGGTCTTTCCGCCTTTCCCAGGATGACGCTTGTCATAGCGATTAGGGCAACTAGGAGCCCAATGATCAGGATCCCCACACACATGACAAGCACCTTTCTCCTTGTCATTCTTCTTCTTGAAGTTCGTGTGTTGCACAGCCTTGTTCTTCCCATCAAACTTTGCTTTACCATTAAACTTGCCCTTGTTCTTGAACTTGTGGGGCTGGAAGTTCTGCTTCTGTACCACATTGGCACTAGATCCTCCCTCAATACCTCGAGCACGTGTGTCCTTTGCTCTCGCCTTTTCTTCCACATCAAGAGTGCCAATGAGATCCGGAACGGAAAACTCCTGCCTCTTATGCTTCAGTAAGGTAGCAAAGTTCCTCCACGAAGGAGGAAGCTTAGTGATGATACCTCCGGCAACAAACTTGTCCGGTAGCATACAACTGAAGTGCTCAAGTTCTCTAGCAAATGACTGTATCTCATGAGCTTGCTCAACCATGGAGCGCTCTTCAGTCATCCTGTAATCATAGAATTGCTCCATGATGTACAGCTCAGTGCCAGCATCCGAGACCCCAAACTTGGCCTCGAGTGCATCCCACATATCTTTTCCATTATCAATTGACGCATAAGCATCAACTATGTTCTCACCAAGAACACTCAAGAGAGCAGCCTTAAACAGAGTATCCATTTTCTGAAAGGCTTGTGCCTGTTGAGCATCAAGCTCCCCTTCAGGTTTGCCAAGAGTGGTGTCATAGCAACTCATGGTTTGAAACCATAAGACTGCTCTCACACGCCACCTCTTATAGTGGATACCCTCAAACATAGGAGGTCTCATGGAAGCAGCAAAACCACTTGGTGTAAATTGCGTATAATAAGGTTTTTGGATTGTTGGAAATATGAGCAATTTACCAAATGATTTTATTAATAGAAATACTAGATAAAGCATGACTAATATAGTAGAGATAAAACAGATCATGCGTTCTGACAGAGAGAAGGTAAATAGCTTCTGCATATATGAACAGTAGCCTAACATATCTATAGCAGACAGTAGAACTAGTTGCATATATGAAGTAGAACCTAACATATGTAGGGCAAGTACTAGTACGAGAAACTGTGGCAAGACATCTAACAGAAAGAAGAACACATACGGGACAGCAGCAGCAGTAGCACTGGACTTGGGGTCGGTGTCCTTGCCAGCCATGTCGTAGAGGAGGTTGTCGACGTCGGGGAAGAAGTCGTCGTCGGGGAAGTAGTCGTCGGAGTCCGGGGCGTCCATGACGAAGGAGTCAGTCAGTAGTCGCAAGCCGGGATGGGGAAGATCGTAGCAGCAGCGCAGTGCTCAGGAACTTGTGGCGAGAGGAGGAAGATGTTCTGGTGCGTCTCTCTGAGAGGAGCGACCTCCCTTTTATAGGCTGCGCCGGGAGCTGAAGGGAACGCGGGAGATGAAACGAACAGACAGCAGCCGAAGGGTGCAGCGTTCGTATTCAATATCCACTACAGCAAAAACATTTCAGCTCCCGGGTGACCTTTCGTATACCCGTAGTGCGTGGCAAAAATTTAGATATCGGCTCGGCTCATTCCCGCAACCCGCGGCGCGGCGAGGCGTGGCGAGGCGGGCGGCGGCGGAGGAGCGCGCGTGGATATCCCTCTTGTTCTCATGCTCATACAAGTGGGGAAAGAACCTCCCTTATAAGGAGGTCCAACTCCCACTAAACTAGCAATTTGGGACTAAACTTTAGTAGTATCCCTTGCCTTGCACAAATGGGCTAAGTGGGCCTCTACGATTTATTAGGAATTTCTGAAATAGTTATTGGGCTGCCCAAAATAGACTAAATTCCAGCAAAAACTATACAGTATGAAAATACATTTGATGGTGCATCTGATATTGTTGATTTTATCTTGTGCATGATGATATTTTTTAATATAAAGTTAATCAAACTTTACAAAGCTTGACTTTGACCAAATCTTATATGCAGACTAAAAAGAAACGGAGGGAGTATTTATTTATTTCAGGGTATATCTCCTACTTGGTCGCATTTTTCCTTCTTTGTGCAGTAGCTACATGCGCTGCATTATTGCTTCTTCGGAGTTTCTACTGTGGCCTGTGTTACCAAATTCAAACATGTGTATTCAGGTTTCAGAGGCAACAAATCAAATTTGAACATGTTTATTCAGATTTTAGAGGCTACAACTCTCTTGAATTTTGATCAGTTCACCACTTCACCATAGTAGGTCTTTAGCTTTTTCTCAGCTAAAATTTCCATTTTTTATCGAATGATTAATGCCGTGATGAACTTAACAGTGGCTCTTCGGGGAATAATTTAGTGTTGACTGTACGTTTTGATGAATGCAATATTTATCTTTGTGGATATTAGTCGGGTTGGATTTCAATTGAAGCTGAAATTCCTCGGGTTATGTATATCCGTTGAGTGGCACCCATATTTTTTGTTAAACAACTCCTCATTATATCTTCATTTTTTGCCTCTTTTTTGTGAACTAATTAAATCTTCCTTGAATTACAATATTGCAAATTTCAAAGATTCAATATTCCATAGTAAAAAAAATACAGCAATTTATATGCAGATGTTCCCGCCGCAACGCGCGGGGAATCATCTAGTGTGTTAATAGAACTACTAAAACCGAGTACATGATGCGGTTTTATTACTACTAGGCGCGAGGAGGAGGTTAGCCTTGATGGGCATGTGGTGCCTCAAAAGGACATCTTATGATATTTGGGGTCAATGCTGCAGAAAGATGGGGGTATTGACGAAGATGTGAATCATCGAATCAAAGCGGATGGATGAAGTGGCACCAAGCTTCTGGCATTCTCTATGACATGAGAGTGCCACAAAAGCTATGACGGGAGAGTGCCACAAAAGCTAAAAGGCAGGGACGGCGGCTCGACCCACAATGTTGTATGACGTTGAGTGTTGGTTGACTAAAAGGCGACATGTTCAATAGTAGGTGTGACGGACATGCGTATGTCGAGATGGATGTGTGGCCACACGAGGAAGGATCAAGTCCGGAATGATGATATACGAGATAGAGTTGGGGTGGCACCAATTGAAAAGATGCTTGTTCAACATCGTCTGAGATGGTTTGGGCATATTCAGCGCAGGCCTTTAGAATGGTTTGGGCATATTCAGCGCGGGCCTTTAGAAGCTCCAGTGCATAGTGGATGGAAGCGTGCGAAGAATGTCAAGAGAGGTCGGGGTAGGCCGAATTTGACATGTGAGGAGAGATATGAGGGATTGGAGTGACACCAAAGAATTAGGTATGAACAGGGTGCGTGAAAGCTTGCTATCCATGTGCCCAAACTATGAGTTGGTCGCGAAATCTTATGGGTTTCACCTCTAGCCTATCCCAACTTGTTTGGGACTAGTGTTTGTTGTTGTTTGTACTATGTCGTGTGCAACCAAGAACATCACGCCAACGCCAACGAAAGCCAAGCTCACTGCCACAATGGCACTAGAGCTCTCATGTTCAATGTACAAGAAAAATATACTGTACAGATTGGAAAAGAAAAGCAAAATACAGATCAAAACATACCGCAAATAGGTTCACGAAACATGCCAATATAACTTATCCGGTCAAGAGAATTCCCCAAAACAGGAGCCAACCAGATTATACTAAGGTTACCATACACACGAGAGCAGCAAAAACATTCATAACCTTCATGACAGCAGACAATATGCAACTATATGCAGTCCATTCACGATTCAGATAATATTGTTGTTCCTCTTAATCAAGGAGGTGCAAGCAAAGCACACTTATATTGCTGTGTGTAAACACCAAAAGGAAACGAGCAACAAACGTTGCTGTAATATTATTGGCTTATTGCCATTGGGGCACTTTATTTCTTTTTTTCTCCCATAATGTAGACTATCTGAAACCACAATGGAACTAGAGTTCTCATGTACAATCTACAAGAAAAATATACTACACGGATTGAAAAGAAAAGCAAAATACAGATCAAAACATACCGCAAAATTCAGAAACATGCCAATATAAAGAGAACCCCCCAAAAAAGCAGCCAACAAGATTATAGTAAGGTTACCATATATAGCACACGAGAGCAGCAAAAATATTCATAACCTTCATCGCAGTAGACGATATGCAACTACAAGCAGTTCATTCACGATTCAGATAATGGTGTTGTTCCGCTCCCTCGAGGAGATAGAGACAAAGCAAACTGCATTGCTCTGCGTAAACACCAAAAGGAGACGAGCAACAAACGTTGCTGTAATATTATCGCCTGATGTTGCCCTCATGACCTCTCTACTGCCTGCCTCCCGTGAATGGCATCCGCTGGACCAACAACTTTGCCAGCACCCGACACCCCTGAGCCACACCCCTGAGCCATGCCACTGCCAGCCAACAACTTCATGTGCTGTCCTCTGTTGCCAGCACCGGTGGACATCCCTCGGCCCAGCATCTTTCCATTGCCCCCTGGAAAGAAATGAAGCCAATGTTTAACTGAAAATATCAGTGCAAAGACATCTTAAGCTACTACCTTCGTCTAGGTGAATAAGTCATTCGCGTAGTTCTAGGTTATCGATTTGAGGATTTAAATATGTGTTATATGTCATGAAAAGTATATCACTAGATTTCTACACGGATGTAGTTTCTAAATATATATTTTTTGTCACATATAATACATATTTAGATAGTTAAATCGTCGAACTAGAACTACGCGAATGACTTATTCACCGAGACGGAGGTAGTAGATGCTACTTATATGGGGTTCCTAGGCCTAGGAGTGCCATACGCTTTGTTGACCTGACAGTATTGATCATGACGCAACAGTCCTACATATACGATTTCTAGCTTCTAGCTACAGAACAGCAAGCAAATGGCAGAAGTATATGTGATTGGTGCTACTTTTGTGACTTATTAACAAAGAACTACTTAAGAATTTTGCTATACATGTCCTGAAGTTAAAAAGGTCCCGGCTTCTTCATCCATGTCCAGGTTTTATATATATATATATATATATATATATATATATATATATATATATATATATATATATATATATATATATAGTATTTTTATCAGTTTACTGAGCTGTTCCTTCGTTTGCTCACAAGAAGCCTCAGATTAATGGTTCCCTAACCTAGCATTCTAGCAAAGTTAACGTCTACAGAAATGCTCCCTCCGCTCTGAAATTATTTGCGTGGTTTTAGTTCAAATTTGAAGTGAAACCAGATCAGTAATTTCCGAACGGAGGGAATACCAAATAAGTCTGTAAAGTCATAATTAAGCAACATTGCACTATCAAAGGCATTTCTACAACAAAACAGACATATGCGTGCATTAGCGCGACATAATTGCAGGCTGCATCTTTTAAAAAGAAAGGGGGGGGGGGGCAAATTACCTGCTGAAGTACATCTTTTTCCCTTTTTCTTGTAAGAGACAGTAGTCCATAAATCCTCCTCATTATGGGGTTGATCTTCTTTTAACTCAACACCATATGTTTGGAGATCCCACTTTGAGTGTAGGTGTAACTGAAACCCATGCATCTTTCAGCGTCAAACTCACCCACCGCTTGGAGAGCCTTGGTGCTCGTGTTGACAGCAAGCACCCATGCGTTGCGATCTGAGAACTCAACCTTGGTCATGATGTAAACAATGCCATCATCATGCAAGCTCACAGCAGGACTGCCTGTGTGGAGCTTCGTCAGGACCTGCTTCTTGTTAAAACTGTTGGGCAGATCAGGCAGCAGCTCAAGATGGCTCGGGTCATCAATCATGATCTCCGAAGCTCTGAGATGGTAGTCCTCCTTCCATTGCCTTGAAATTGGGCAGGTCCCTGAAGGATGCATTGCCATCTTCCATGCCTTGGCTTTCCAATCTCCGAAGTAGTAGCTAGTGCTGCTTTGGGTCAAAGGAGGGTAGCTCATGCTGACATACTTGAGGCAGCCATCGACGGCAGCCATGTCACGCACAGAGTTGATTCTGGGGTCGGGCAACTCCGAAGGCGGCAACGGAATGTAACGGAGAATATTGTTGTGCAGGAGCGCGTCATAGATGAGGATACCATGTGAGAGGTCGACCCAGGCAATTGAGCCATGCTGTCCTCCAATAGTGATCACCTTGTTTGTGATCCTGTAACGGTAAGCGTCAGGTGAATTGACAAAAACCTCCTTTCTGGTCCATTCCCAGGTCTCTGAGTCGAACAGGTTGATATAGAACTTCACGGAGCCGCCAGGTCTGAGTGGGTGCGCTGCGTAGAACGCAGCAGCGAAGAACCTATAGTCGGCCTGGTCGCGAGTGCCGTAGTTCAGGAAACCAACATTACGGTCGCGAATTACGAGCTTAGAGGGGTTGGGGAGCATACGAAGCGACGGCTGCTTCTCGCCAGTGCTGCTGCCGACCCGGTAGATGAAGAACTGGTTAGCGGGCTGATCGCTGAAGGGGTTTACTGGTAAGCGGGGGATGCGGAGCAGCGCAAGGTGGCCGTCCGTCGCCAGAATCTTTGGCATCTCCGGGTACGCGTCAGGTTTCAGGCCGGGGGAGTGGATGGTAAAATACGAGACTAGCGGCGGGTGGTACATCCAGAAGGTCACCTGGATGCACTTGCCGTCCTCGGCGACGTGCTCGGCCGTGGTATCGTTGCATTCGTCGTCGACGTACCCCAAGGTGTCGAGGAGGACCGACTTGGGTGGGGAAAGTGTTGGATCGGCTTTGGGGCGGTCAGCCGGGCGGAGCCAGATCGGCGTGGTGCCCTCGGGGTAGACCATGGAGCATGTACCATCTCCGTTCAAGATGAGTGCCATGGAAATTGAGGAGGAGGACTCGGATGAGGACAATCGCAGGGATTGGGAGGGGATTGGGAGGGGATTGTGGGTGGCGGCTGAAACGAGCAAACCTAACCCTAGAGGCAGGTGGGGGAAGACGGTAAAGAGGATAGAGGAAACCTTGATTTCTCTTTAAAAACTAGTCTCGCTGAAGGAGATGGGCCAGCCCACGCGCGCGGGAGGGCTACAGCCTCTTTTTCTGTTATTTTACGTTTTCTGTTTTCGTTTTTTGCTTTATTTGTATACTTAAAAAAATTCTAAATATATTTATTATAAAAAACAGTCTAAAAAAATATTTGGAAATGTCGAACATCTGTTCGAAAAATGTTAATCAAGCATTCCGAAAATTTTAAACAAGTATTAGAAAAATGTTTAAAAATCATTTAAAAAATGTTGAACATGTATTAAAAAATGTTGATCAAGCATTCGGAAAAATATTGAATAACTATTTGAAAAATATTAATCAAGCATCCGGGAAATGTTGAACATGTTTAGAAAAATTGTTAATAACGTATTTCAAAAAATGTTGAATTTTTTATCTTTTATATATATATATATATATATATATATATATATATATATATATATTTAATTATGAATTTGAAAAAAATGTTGAACAAGTATTTAAAAAATGTTAATCAAGCATTTGAAAAAAATGTTGAACAAGTGTTTGAATAATGTTAATCAAGCATTTGGGAACTGCTAAATGTGTATAGCAAAAATGTTGATCATGTATTTTTTTATTTGAAAACTTTTAATAAATAGTTTTAAAAAAATTAATAGAAAAAATGTTAATCTTGTATATGAAAAATGTTAATCAAACATTTGAAAAACGTATAAAAATGTGTATAGAAACAATGTTGACCATCTATTAAAAAATTGAATTTGGAAAATCTTAAACGTGTATTTGAAACATGTTGTTGACATATACAAAAAATCTAGAACGAAAAACCAAAAGAAATAAAGAAAACCAAAAAAAGTAAAAAAACAAAAAAGGAAACAAAATAAACCAAAGAAAAAAATGAAAAATAAAAACTGAAGAAAAAAAATGTAAAAATAATGAAAAAGGAATAAAAAACAAAGAAGAAAAAGGACAAGAAACAAAAGATAAATTACCTTAAAGGATGTCGCGCCTTTAGTTCATCACGAACAAGACCTAGTCGAGGTGGCTAGCCTCGCTAGCTCCTATCCAGAAGACGAGGATTCCGATCCTGCTTCTGCTCGCTTCCCCTCTCTTTTCTTTTATTAAGCGGGCCAACCCAGTTGCTACAGTAGAGAAAAATCCTTCAGCGAGAGATGCCACTGTCTCACTTAATGCGAGACATAGCTCTCATGGGGAGGTGGAGCTTCTAACGGGCGCTCTCAATGCCGGTTTAGGTTACTCGCGCTCGAAGGGTCACTCTACTGGCTCGCAGGGAACATGACCTGAAAAATTGGGGAGGTCCTATTCAACGCTTAAGGCGCCGGTAATTGCTACTAGCGCTCGCATAGCACGCATAGCGGGCCGGCCCAGCAGAAAAAGGTTGTTCCGCTTGTACGTAAAAAACACATTTACTTCTTCTAGTAGAAGCACGGTTCACAATTTACTTGTGACCAGGGTGGGTTTGCTCCCGGGGCTTGGTAGGCCTTGGTCTATTCCGGTTTATGTTCTGAATGGTCGTCACACTATTCCTGACTGGCTGGGAATGAAGAGGGGCCACCTTAGCTCAATGCCTCTCCTCACCCATATGAATTGCCATATTACACATTCATGTATAGAATTGATGAGGTGGAGGCACAGAGGCTGCGAGGGTGTGGCCTACGATACCTCCTCCATATTCAGGTTTCAGTTTCAAGAGTTTCTTCCAATATGATGGGCCCTCTCTTATGAATGGTTTTCACCCCTAACACAATGTTATGGACAACCTGTCTGATGTCTGGTCTAAGGAACCCTCTGAAGTTGAAGCTGTTGCAAAAAACTTTATAAATGGGAGGCCATCTGGTAGATATTCTTTTGTTTGTGTTGGAGGTGCTAATGTTGCAACCCTAATCACCGCTGATGCAAATCTGCTTGCCTGGATTGGGGGACGCTCAAAATAATTTACACACCTTTGCTCACGGACACAGTTGATAACGCATAAGTATAGTGGATCGCGACAGTCTTCGAGGGTAGTATTTCAGTAGCATCATGAATGAATTCAACAATATAACTATCACATAAAGCATTCTTTTCATGATTCATAAGCATAGAAATTTTACTACTCTCCACATAAGCAAATTTATTCTCATCAACAATAGTGGGAGCAAATTCAACAAAATAACTATCATGTGAGGCATAATCAAATTGAAATTAAAATCATGATGACAAGTTTCATGGTTATCATTATTCTTTATAGCATACATGTCATCACAATATTCATCATGGATAGCAACTTTGTTTTCATAATCAATTGGAACCTCTTCCGAAATAGTGGATTCATCACTAAATAAAGTCATGACCTCTCCAAATCCACTTTCATAATTATCAGAATAAGATTCGACACCCTCCAAAATAGTGGGATCATTACTTCCTAAAGTTGACACTCTTCCAAACCCACTTTCATCAATATAATCATCATAAATAGGAGGCATGCTTTCATCATAATAAATATTCTCATCAAAACTTGGAGGACAAAAAATATCATCTTCATCAAACATAGCATCCCCAAGCTTGTAGTTTTGCATATCATTAGCATCATGGATATTCAAGGAATTCATACTAACAACATTGCAATCCTTCTCACCATTCAAAGATTGTATGCCAAACATTTTATTGCATTATTCTTCTAACACTTGAGCACAATTTTCCTTTCCATTATTTTCACGAAAGACATTATAAAGATGAATAATATGTGGCAACCTCAATTCCATTTTTTTGTAGTTTTCTTTTTGAAACCTAAACTAGTGATAAAACAAGAAACTAAAAGATTCAATTGTAAGATCTAAAGATATACCTTTCAAGCACTCACCTCCCCGGCAACGACGCCAGAAAAGAGCTTCATTGACGGGATGTGAGTGCCACTTACCTAGCCTCCGCGGCAACGGCACCGGAAAATATTTTGATGTCTACTACGCAACTTTATCCTGGTAGACGTTGTTGGGCCTCCAAGTGCAGAGTTTTGTAGGATAGTAGAAAATTTCCCTCAAGTGGATGACCTAAGTTTTTTCAATCCGTGGGAGGCGTAGGATGAAGATGGTCTCTCTCGAACAACCCTGCAACCAAATAACAAAGAGTCTCTTGTGTCCCCAACACACCCAATACAATGGTAAATTGTATAGGTGCACTAGTTCGGCGAATAAATGGTGATACAAGCGTAATATGGATAGTAGATACAGGTTTTTGTAATCTGAAAATATAAAAACAGCAAGGTAACAAGTAACAAAAGTGAGCAAAAACGGTATTGCAATGCTTGGAAACAAGGCCTAGGGTTCATACTTTCACTAGTGCAAGTTCTCTCAACAATTATAACATAATTAGATCATATAACAATCCCTCAACGTGCAACAAAGAATCACTCCAAAGTTTCTATCGGAGAACGTAGGACGAAAACGTGCATCAACCCCTATGCATAGATTACCCCAATGTCACCTTGGAAATCCGCGAGTTGAGTGCCAAAACATACATCAAGTGAATCAATATAACATCCCATTATCACCACAGATATCCCATCGCAAAACATACATCAAGTGTTCTCAAATCCAATACTCAACCCAACATAATGAAACCTCAAAGAGCAAGACACAATTCATCACAACAAGAGATAGAGAGGGGAGAAACACCATATGATCCAACTATAATAACAAAGCTCGCGGTACATTAAGATCGTGCCAAATCAAGAACACGATATATATATATATATATATATAGAGAGAGAGAGAGGTCACACACATAGCTACTGGTACATACCCTCAGCCCCGAGGGTGAACTACTCCCTCCTTGTCATGGAGAGCGCCGGGATGATGAAGATGGCCACCGATGATGGTTTCCCCCTCCGGCAGGGTGCCGGAACGGGCTCCCGATTGGTTTTTCGTGGCTATAGAGGCTTGCGGCGGCGGAACTCCCGATCTAGGTTTATTTCTAGGGGTTTCTATATTTATAGGAATTTTTGGCGTCGGGAACAAATCAGGGGGGTCCACGAGGCGATGACAAGGCAGGGGGTGCGCCCTCCACCCTTGTGGATGCCTCGTGACTCTTCTAGCCCAACTCTTTTGCTTCGGGGGCTTCTTCTGGTCCTAAAAAATCATCGTAAATTTTCAGCTCATTTGGACTCGGTTTGATATTCCTTTTCTGTAAAACTCAAAAACAAGGAAAAACAGAAACTGGAACTGGGTGATACGTCTCCAACGTATCAACTTTTTCTCACGCTTTTCCTCTTGTTTTGGACTCTAATTTGCATGATTTGAATGAAACTAACCCCCAGACTAACGCTGTTTTCAGCAGAACTACCATGGTGTTGTTTTTGTGCAGAAATAAAAGTTCTCAGAATGGAACGAAACTTTGCGAGGATTTTTTATATCAAAATAAGAATTTCTGGAGCCCAGACCCACCAGAGAGGGGCCCTTGTTGGGCACAACCCACCAGGGCGCGCCCCCCTCTCCTGGCGCGCCCAGGTGGGTTGTACCCACCTGGTGGCCCCGCCGACGACCCCCCTGATACTATAAATTCACATTATTCCAGAAAAAATGGGGGAGAAAGAATCATCATGATCCACGAGACGGAGCCGCCGCCAAGCCTTGTTCTTCCTCGGGAGGGCAGATCCGGAGTCCGTTTGGGGCTCCGGAGTGGGGGATCTTCGTTCTTCGTCATCACCAACCAATCTCCATCGCCAATTCCATGATGCTCCCCACCGGGAGTGA
Source organism: Triticum aestivum (assembly GCF_018294505.1). Classification (NCBI taxonomy): domain Eukaryota; kingdom Viridiplantae; phylum Streptophyta; class Magnoliopsida; order Poales; family Poaceae; genus Triticum; species Triticum aestivum. Next base: position 273,780,468 of record NC_057796.1, on the reverse strand, counting down.
GTAATTCCTTCGTAGGCTCGCTGGTCGGTGAGGAGTTGGATGAGATTCATCATGTAATCGAGTTAATTTTGTTAGGGCTTAATGCCTAGTATCCACTATGTTCTTAGATTGATGTTGCTATGACTTTGCTATGCTTAATGCTTGTCACTTTGGGCCCGGGTGCCATGAACTCAGATCTGAACCGTTTATGAACTCATCATTATATCCATGTTTTAGATCCGATCTTGCAAGTTATAGTCACCTACTACGTGTTATGATCCGACAACCCCAGAGTGACAACAACCGGGCCCACTCTCGGTGATGACCGTAGTTTGAGGAGTTCGTGTATTCACTATGTGTTAATGCTTTGTTCGGGTTCTCTATTAAAAGGAGGCCTTAATATCCCTTAGTTTCCAATATGGACCCCGCTGCCATGAGAGGGTAGGACAAAAGATGTCATGCAAGTTCTTTTAATAAAGCATGTATGACTATTTATGGAATACATGCCTACATTATATCGATGAACTGGAGCTAGTGCCGTATCGCCCTAGGTTATAACTATCACATGATGAATATCATCCAACAAGTCACTGATCCAATGCCTACGAATTTATTTATATTGTTTTTGCTGCGTTACTACTGCTATCATCACTGTTACACTTGTTACAAATTACTGCCATCACTGTTACTGTTACCGTTGCTGCTGTCACTACTATCAAAACTATCAAACTACTTTGCTACTGATCACTTTGCTGCAGATAATTAATCTCCAGGTGTGGTTGAATTGACAACTCAGCTGCTAATACCTTCAAATATTCTTTGGCTCCCCTTGTGTCGAATCTATAAATTTGGGTTGAATACTCTACCCTTGAAAACTGTTGCGATCCCCTATACTTGTGGGTTATCAAGACCTTTTTCTAGCGCCGTTGCCGAGGAGCATAGCAATATTTGTTGAGTCACTTGGGATTGTTATCATATTATCACTATGAAGAATCTGAAGGATCCTAAACCGAAGATGTTTCCCTCAAGTACGAGGGGAGGTAAGAAACTGCCATCCAGTTCTGCTTTAGATTCACCTTCTGTTATGAGTAAACTTGCAACACCACCACATGCTATTAATCCTGATATGTCGCAAGTTATTGATGATGCTACTTCTACTATGAATGATGCTTATGATGATGCTAGTACCTTGCTTGATAATGATGATGTGCCACTTGGTGACTTTCTTGATGAACAAATTGGTAGAGTAATACAACATGATGTTGTTGAATCTAATGATGAACTTGAAACTGAAACTCCTGAAACATCTGCTAGAACTAGCCTTCCTAGATATGAATTGCCTAAGGTACCGGAAGGTTATGTTATGAGTGAAGAAGCAACTAGAGATATTCTTGCTTGTAAGGATAGAGATGATCTAGAGAAATTACTATGCAAGTATAAAGAAAAATCTCTTAATGCTAGAATGAAATGTGATCCTAAGTTTGCTACTTCACCTATCTGTATTGCTCATAAGGATTATGAATTCTCTGTCTACCCAGAGTTAGTTACTCTGGTTGAATCTGATCCTTTCCATGGTTATGAAACTGAAACTGTTGTGGCACATCTTACTAAGTTGAATGATATAGCCACCCTTTTTACTCATGATGAGAAAACTCACTATTACTTTATTCTCAAATTATTTCCTTTCTCATTAAAAGGTGATGCAAAAGCTTGGTACAATACTCTTGCTCCTGGTTGTGTGCGTAGTCCCCGGGATATGATTTATTACTTCTCTGAAAAATATTTTGCTGCTCATAAGAAACAAGCTGCCTTACAGGAAATATTTAACTCTTTGCAAACTAGAGAAGAGAGTCTCCCACAAGCTTGGGGGAGGCTTTGCAAATTACTTAATGCTTTTCTTGATCATCCTCTTAAGAAAAATGAAATACTTGATATCTTCTATAATGGGCTAACCGATGCTTCTAGGGACTTCCTAGATAGTTGTGCTGGTTGTGTTTTCAGGGAACGAACTATTGCTCAAGCTGAAGAATTATTGAATAACATACTGAAAAATTATGATGATTGGACTCTTCCTGAACCACCGCCTAAACTCACTCCGAAGAAGAGGGGTGCTACCTCTTGAGCACTGCATTGGATTTCCTTGAAGAGGAAAGGGTGATGTAGCAGAGTAGAGTAAGTATTTCCCTCAGTTTTTGAGAACCAAGGTATCAATCCAGTAGGAGGCTACGCGCGAGTCCCTCGCACTTGCACAATACAAATAAATTCTTGCAACCAACGCGATAAGGGGTTGTGAGATCTGATAGATATGATAGGATAATATTTTTGGTATTTTTGGTATAAAGATGCAAAGTAAAATAAAAGGCAAAGTAAAAAAGCAAAGCAATAATAAAGTGATGGAAGATTGATATGATGAAGATAGACCCGGGGGCCATAGATTTCACTAGTGGCTTCTCTCAAGAGCATAAGTATTTTACGGTGGGTGAACGAATTACTGTTGAGCAATTGACAGAATTGAGCATAGTTATGAGAGTATCTAGGTATGATCATGTATATAGGCATCACATCCGAGACAAGTAGACCGACTCCTGCCTGCATCTACTACTATTACTCCACTCATCGACCGCTATCCAGCATGCATCTAGAGTATTAAGTTCAAGAAAACAGAGTAACTCCTTAAGCAAGTTGACATGATGTAGAGGGATAAATTGATGCAATATGATAAAAAAACCATCTTGTTATCCTCGATGGCAACAATACAATACGTGCCTTGCTGCCCCTACTGTCACTGGGAAAGGACACCGCAAGATTGAACCCAAAGCTAAGCACTTCTCCCATTGCAAGAAAAACCAATCTAGTAGGCCAAACCAAACTGATAATTCGAAGAGACTTGCAAAGATAACCAATCATACATAAAAGAATTCACAGAAGATTCAAATATTGTTCATAGATAATCTTGATCATAAACCCACAATTCATCGGTCTCAACAAACACACCACAAAAACAAGATTACATCGAATAGATCTCCACGAGAGAGGGGGAGAACATTGTATTGAGATCCAAAAAGAGAGAAGAAGCCATCTAGCTACTAACTATGGACCCGAAGGTCTGAGGTAAACTACTCACACTTCATCGGAGGGGCTATGATGATGTAGAAGCCCTCCGTGGTGGATGCCCCCTCCGGCGGAGCTCCGGAACAGGCCCCAAGATGGGATCTCGTGGGTACAGAAGGTTGCGGCGGTGGAATTAGGTTTTTGGCTCCGTATCTGATCGTTTGGGGGTACGTAGGTATATAAAGGAGGAAGGAGTACGTCGGTGGAGCTTCGTGGGGCCCACGAGGGTGGGGGCGCGCCCCCCTACCTCGTGCCCACCTTGTGGATTTCTTGACGTAGGGTCCAAGTCTCCTGGGTCATATTCGGTGAGAAAATCACGTTCCCGAAGGTTTCATTCCGTCTGGACTCCGTTTGATATTCCGTTTCTTCGAAACACTGAAATAGGCAAAAAACAACAATTCTAGGCTGGGCCTCCGGTTAATAGGTTAGTCCCAAAAATAATATAAAAGTGGATAATAAAGCCCAATATAGTCCAAAACAGTAGATAATATAGCATGGAGCAATAAAAAATCATAGATACGTTGGAGACGTATCAGGCATCCCCAAGCTTAATTCCTGCTCATCCTCGAGTAGGTAAATGATAAAAAAGAATTTTTGATGCGGAGTGCTACTTGGCATAATTTCAATGTAACTCTTCTTAATTGTGGTATGAATATTCAGATCCGAAAGATTCAAGACAAAAGTTCATATTGACATAAAAACAATAATACTTCAAGCATACTAACAAAGCAATTATGTCTTCTCAAAATAACATGGCCAAAGAAAGTTATCCCTAAAAAATCATATAGTCTAGCTATGCTCTATCTTCACCACACAAAGTATTTAAATCATGCACAACCCCGATGACAAGCCAAGCAATTGTTTCATACTTTTGACATTTTCAAAACTTTTTCAATCTTCACGCAATACATGAGCGTGAGCCATGGATATAGCACTATATGTGGAATAGAATGGTGGTTGTGGAGAAAACAAAAAGGGGAAGATAGTCTCACATCAACTAGGCATATCAACGGGCTATGGAGATGCCCATTAATAGATATCAATGTGAGTGAGTAGGGATTGCCATGCAACGGATGCACTAGAGCTATAAGTATATGAAAGCTCAACAAAAGAAACTAAGTGGGTGTGCATCCAACTCGCTTGCTCACGAAGACCTAGGGCATTTTGAGGAAGCCCATCATTGGAATATACAAGCCAAGTTCTATAATGAAAAATTCCCACTAGTATATGAAAGTGAAAAAAATGAGAGACTCTCTATCATGAAGATCATGGTGCTACTTTGAAGCACAAGTGTGGTAAAAGGATAGTAACATTGTCCCTTCTCTCCTTTTTCTATTTGGGCCTTTTCTCTTTTTTTATGGCCTCTTTTCTTTTCTTTTTTTTTCTTTTTTTATTTTATTTTTCGTCTGGAGTCTCATCCCGACTTGTGGGGGAATCATAGTCTCCATCATCCTTTCCTCACTTGGGACAATGCTCTAAAATGATGATCATCACACTTTTATTTTTCTTACAACTCAACAATTACAACTCGATACTTAGAACAAAATATGACTCTATATGAATTCCTCCGGCGGTGTATCAGGATATGCAATGAATCAAGAGTGACATGTATGAAAGAATTATGAATGGTGGCTTTGCCACAAATACGATGTCAACCACATGATCAGGCTAAGCGATATGACAATGATGGAGCGTGTCATAATAAACGGAACGGTGGAAAGTTGCATGGCAATATATCTCGGAATGGCTATGGAAATGCCATGATAGGTAGGTATGGTGGCTGTTTTGAGGAAGTTATATGGTGAGTGTATGATACCGGCGAAAAGTGCGCGGTATTAGAAAGGCTAGCAATAGTGGAAGGGTGAGAAGAGTGCGTATAATCCATGGACTCAACATTAGTCATAAAGAACTCATATACTTCTTGCAAAAATCTAGAAGTTATCAAAGCAATGTATTACGCGCATGCTCCTAGGGGGATAGATTGGTAGGAAAAGACCATCGCTCGTCCCCGACCGCCGCTCATAAGGAAGACAATCAATAAATAAATCATGCTCCGACTTCATCACATAACGGTTCACCATACGTGCATGCTACGGGAATCACAAACTTTAACACAAGTATTTCTCAAATTCACAACTACTCAACTAGGATGACTCTAATATCACCATCTTCATATCTCAAAACAATTATCAAGCATCAACCTTTTCTTAGTATTCAACGCACTCAAAAGAAAGTTTTACAAATCTTGAATACCAAGCATATTAAGATTTATTAAGAAAATTACCATGCTATTTAAGACTCTCAAAATAATCTAAGTGAAGCATGAGAGATCAATAGTTTCTATAAAACAAATCCACCACCGTGCTCTAAAAGATATAAGTGAAGCACTAGAGCAAAACTATATAGCTCAAAAGGTATAAGTGAAGCACATAGAGTATTCTATCAAATTCCGAATCATGTATGGCTCTCTCAAAAGGTGTGTACAGCAAGGATGATTGTGGTAAACTAAAAATCAAAGACTCAAATCATACAAGACGCTCCAAGCAAAACACATATCATGTGGTGAATAAAAATATAGCTCCAAGTAAAGTTACCGATGGAAGTAGACGAAAGAGGGGATGCCTTCCAGGCATCCCCAAGCTTTGACTTTTTGGTGTCCTTAGATTATCTTGGGGGTGCCATGGGCATCCCCAAGCTTAGGCTCTTGACACTCCTTGTTCCATAATCCATCAAAAGATTTTACCCAAAACTTGAAAACTTCACAACACAAAACTCAACAGAAATCTCGTGAGCTCCGTTAGCGAAAGAAAACAAAAGACCACTTCAAGGTACTGTAATGAACTCATTCTTTATTTATATTGGTGTTAAACCTACTGTATTCCAACTTCTCTATGGTTTATAAACTATTTTACTAGCCATAGATTCATCAAAATAAGCAAACAACACACGAAAAACAGAATCTGTCAAAAACAGAACAGTCTGTAGTAATCTGTAACTAACGCAAACTTCTGGAACTCAAAAAAATCAGAAAAAGTAGGAAGACCTAGGCAATTTGTTTATTGATCAGCAGCAATTGGAATCACTATTTTATCACGTTCTGGAGATTTTTAACAATTGTTTTCGTGAACAGAAAGTTTCTGGAAATTACAGCAAGATCAAATAACTATCATCCAAGAAGATCCTATAGGCTTAACTTGGCACAAACACTAATTAAAACATAAAACCACATCTAAACAGAATATAGATTGATTATTTATTCCTAAACATAAGCAAAAGCAAAAAAAATAAAAATAAAATTGGGTTGCCTCCCAACAAGCGCTATCGTTTAACGCCCCTAGCTAGGCATAAAAGCAAGGATAGATCTAGGTATTGCCATCTTTGGAAGGCAATCCATAAGTGGCTCTCATGATAGATTCATATGGTAATTTTATTTTCTTCCTAGGGAAGTGTTCCATGCCTTTCTTTAATGGAAATTATAATCTAATATTCCCTTCCTTCATATCAATAATTGCACCAATCGTTCTAAGTAAAGGTCTACCAAGAATAATAGGACAAGAAGGATTGCAATCTATATCAAGAACGATAAAATCTACAGGCACATAATTCCTATTTGCAACAATAAGAACATCATTAATTCTTTCCATAGGTTTCTTAATAGTGGAATCCGCAAGATGCAAGTTTAGAGAGCAATCCTCAAAATCACGGAAATCTAGCAAATCGCATAAAGTTTTGGGAATAGTGGAAACACTAGCACCCAAATCACATAAAGCATAAAATTCATGATCCTTAATCTTAATTTTAATAGTTGGTTCCCACTCATCATAGAGTTTTCTGGGGATAGAAACTTCCAACTCAAGTTTTTCTTCATAAGATTGCATCAAGGCATCAACCATATGTTTAGTAAACGCTTTATTTTGACTATAAGCATGAGGAGAATTTAGTACAGATTGCAACAAGGAAATACAATCAATTAAAGCGCAACTTTCATAATTAAATTCCTTGAAATCCAATATAGTGGGTTTAACAACATCTAGGGTTTTGCTTTCTTCAATCCCACTTTTTATCAAATTTATCATCAAGATCTAAAAACTCCGAATTCTTGGAACGCCTTCTAGATAAAGGTGGATCATATTCAGTCTCATCATTATCAAGATTCATATTGCAAAACAAAGATTTAATAGGGGACACATCAATAACTTTTAGATCTTCATCTTGATTTTCATAGAAATCCGGTTTAGCGGCCATCTTATTGACTAAGGTAGCCTGCTTATCCGAAATCTCAGCAGTCAACTTCTCAAGACGAGCAATTTGGGATCTTATACCATCAAATTATTTAGACATATCATCGAGCTCTTTATTCATAAAACTCATAAAACTTTTTTGTTCTTTAAGCTCGTTTCTGAAGAAATTATTATGCTCAAATTGCAAAACCATAAAACTCCTGACGTTGCTTTCGATCTCTTCTAACCAGGTAGAGCCATTGTGACAAACAAGCAATCCAACACACGAGCAAACAAAAAGCAAGCGAGAAAGAGGCGAACGGAAAAGAGAGGGCGAATAAAACGGCAAGGGTGAAGTGGGGGAGAGGAAAACGAGAGGCAAATGGCAAATAATGTAGTGCGGGAGATAAGGGATTGTGATGGGTACTTGGTATGTTGACTTTTGCGTAGACTCCCCGGCAACGGTGCCAGAAATCTTCCTGCTACCTCTTGAGCACTACGTTGGATTTCCTTGAAGAGGAAAGGGTGATGCAGCAGAGTAGAGTAAGTATTTCCCTCAATTTTTTAGAACCAAGGTATCAATCTAGTAGGAGGATACACGCGAGTCCCTCGCACCTGCACAATACAAATAGATCCTCGCAACCAACGCGATAAGGGGTTGTCAATCCCTTCACGGTCACTTACGAGAGTGAGATCTGATAGATATATAGGATAATATTTTTGGTATTTTTGGTATAAAGATGTAAAGTAAAATAAAAGGCAAAGTAAAAAGGCAAAGCAATAATAAAGTGATGGAAGATTGATATGATGAAGATAGACCCGGGGGCCATAGATTTCACTAGTGGCTTATCTCAAGAGCATGAGTATTTTACGGTGGGTGAACGAATTACTGTTGAGCAATTGACAGAATTGAGCATAGTTATGAGAGTATCTAGGTATGATCATGTATATAGGCATCACGTCCGAGACAAGTAGACCGACTCCTGCCTGCATCTACTACTATTACTCCACTCATCGACCGCTATCCAGCATGCATCTAGAGTATTAAGTTCAAGAAAACAGAGTAACGCCTTAAGCAAGATGACATGATGTAGAGGGATAAATTCATGCAATATGATAAAAACCCCATCTTGCTATCCTCGATGGCAACAATACAATACGTGCCTTGCTGCCCCTACTGTCACTGGGAAAGGACACCGCAAGATTGAATCCAAAGCTAAGCACTTCTCCCATTGCAAGAAAAACCAATCTAGTAGGCCAAACCAAACTGATAATTCGAAGAGACTTGCAAAGATAACCAATCATACATAAAAGAATTCACAGAAGATTCAAATATTGTTCATAGATAATCTTGATCATAGACCCACAATTCATCGGTCTCAACAAACACACCGCAAAAAGAAGATTACATCGAATAGATCTCCACGAGAGAGGGGGAGAACATTGTATTGAGATCCAAAAAGAGAGAAGAAGCCATCTAGCTACTAACTATGGACCCGAAGGTCTGAGGTAAACTACTCACACTTCAACGGAGGGGCTATGATGATGTAGAAGCCCTCCGTGGTGGATGCCCCCTCCGGCGGAGCTCCGGAACAGGCCCCAAGATGGGATCTCGTGGGTACAGAAGGTTGCAGCGGTGGAATTAGGTTTTTGGCTCCGTATCTGATCGTTTGGGGGTACGTAGGTATATATAGGAAGAAGGAGTACGTCGGTGGAGCTTCGTGGGGCCCACGAGGGTGGGGCGCGCCTGGGGGGGGGGGTAGGGCGCGCCCCTACCTCGTGCCCACCTCGTGGCTTTCTGGACGTAGGGTCCAAGTCTCCTGGGTCATATTCGGTGAGAAAATCACGTTCCCGAAGGTTTCATTCCGTTTGGACTCTGTTTGATATTCTGTTTCTTCGAAACACTGAAATAGGCAAAAACAGCAATTCTGGGCCGGGCCTCCGGTTAATAGGTTAGTCCCAAAAATAATATAAAAGTGGATAATAAAGCCCAATATAGTCCAAAACAGTAGATAATATAGCATGGAGCAATCAAAAATTATAGATACGTTGGAGACGTATCAAGGGGTATATTATATCTCAGTCCTGAAGATATGCAAGAGGCAAAGAAATCTATGAAGGAAAAAGGTATTAAAGCTGAGGATGTTAAAAATTTACCTCCTATTGAAGAAATACATGGGCTTAATACACCACCAATGCCTAAGGTGGTAGAGGTAAATTCTATTATCAAGTTCAATGAAAATGATAATCTTCACAACATGCATCCTAGTCAATGCCTTTATGAGTTTGAAAACTATATTAGAAAACAAGATCACTGAAATGCAAATGTTATGAAACAATTGAAATATAATTCTGATATGATTGCTCGCTTGAGTGACTTGTTATTTAGAATTTCAAATGATGTTAGAGGTGTTAGAAAACATGCTTCTATGGCACAAACTCAGTTAGAACAAGTTGCTAAATCTCAAAGAGAATTACTTGATGAAATGAATCATAATATGCATGACTTTGTTGTTAGAGTTGCAACTAGAGGAGGTAAAATGACTCAGGAACCACTTTATCCTGAGGGACACCCAAAAAGAATTGAACAAGATTCACAAAGAAATAACACTAGTGCACCTAGTCCTTCTAAAAAGAAAAAGAAAAAGAAAAATGATAGGACTTTGCATACTTCTAGTGAACCTGAAATAGAAAAACCTCCTGATAATGAAAATGAAACTTCTATCTCTGATGCTGAAACTCAATCTGGTAATGAACATCCACCTAGTGACAATGAAAAAGATAATGATGATGTTCATGAAGATGCTCAACCAAATAATGAAAAAGAACGAGATAATGATGTTGAAAGAGCACCACCTGTTGATCTTGATAACCCACAACCTAAAAATAAAAAGTATGATAAAAGATACTTTGTTGCTAGAAAACACGGTAAAGAAAGAGAACTGTGGGTTCAAAAACCTATGCCTTTTCCACCCAAATCAACTAAAAAGAAAGATGATGAAGAATTTGAACGCTTTGCTGAAATGCTGAGGCCAGTCTTTTTGCGTACTCGCTTGACTGATATCTTGAAAATGCCTCCTTATGCAAAGTATATGAAAGAAATCATCACAAATAAGAGAAAAAAATACCGGATGCTGAAATCTCCACTATGCTTGCTAATTATACTTTCAAAGATGGAGTACGTAAAAAACTTGGAGATCCGGGAATACCAACTATACCTTGCTCTATCAAAAAGAATTATGTGAAAACTGCTTTGTGTGATTTAGGAGCTGGTGTTAGTGTTATGCCTTTCTCTTTATATAAAAGACTTGACTTGATTAAACTCACACCTACTGAAATATCTTTGCAAATGGCTGACAAATCAACTGCCATACCTATTGGTATATGTGAGGATGTGCCCGTTGTTGTTGCTAATGTTACTATTCTGACTGACTTTGTTATACTTGAGATGCCTGAGGACGACAACATGTCGATTATCCTTGGTAGACCCTTCTTGAATACTGTAGGGGCTGTTATTGATTGCAACAAAAGCAAGGTCACTTTTCATATTAATGGTAATGAGCATACGGTGCACTTTTCGAAGAAACAATTCCAAGTGAATGGTATTAACGTTATTGAAAAATCTCCGACAATCATTATTGGAAGTTTTCAAATACCTCTACCTACTGTCAAAAAGAAATATGAAATGCTTATTGTTGGGGAAATGCATATCCCCATTGAGGTAACTTAGTGATTTACGAAAATTCTTCGGTTTCATGCTAATCAAAAGTGGTTGTTAATAAGACGTGATCAACCTTATTAATGAATCATTTTTGAACGGTACGAAGTTGATGAATTTAGTAAGCACTACTTTCTGTCCCTACCTTTTTATTCTCTGTTTTATTAGTTAAATAAAATAAATGCCATGCTTTGTCTGTTTTCTGAATTTCCCATGCAATAAAAAATGACCCACAAATAAAAGTTCTTAGAATGCCCTAAAAATTTTATATGATTTTTTCCTGAATATTTAAGAATTTTTGGTGCAAAAATAACCAGAGGGGGGGGGGGTGCACCGGGTGGGCACAACCCACCTGGGCGCGCTAGCACCCCCTGGCGTGCCCTGGGGGGTTGTGGTCCCCACGTGGGCCCCTCACTTATCCCTTCGTCCCACACCATCACTCTCCACCAGAAAAAAAAATCTCCATTACTCTCTCTCCCGAGTTCTTGTGCATTTTGCTGCCATTTTCGATCTCTTTGCTCGAAGCTCCGTTTCTGAAACTGTTTTGGGGATTTGTTGCTTGGTATGTGACTCCACCACTTGTCCAATTAGTTTTTGTTTTAGTGGTTTATACTTTGAATAAATAGCTACTCTTGGTGCTACTGTAGATGTGCTTGCATGTTCAATTCTTAGTGTTCTAAGTAGTTTGAATGCTTGCAATGGCCTCTATGTATCCCTATGAGTAGTTGCTATTAGTTTTGTGAAGTTTTGTTGGAAAAATGTTATGGACTAAAAATTCAGATTATTGTTCATAGGAAAAATTGTACGCGGACATTATGAACCTGTTTGGAAGGAGCTCTTCGAGGAGAAGGTCCTCGGGGGCATCCTCTAGTGGCGGCTCTGCTCGCCGGCCTTACGTTGAACCAAGCGAAAGTTCCACGCGAGATGCTGCCACCAAAACTTGCTTATGGCCTTGCGATGAGTATATGATGCAAGTGGGCATAAGGAAGAATTTGAGCAATATGTTCACACTGCCAGTCTCGGTCCCTACCTATCAAATAAGTGCGAACAGCGCCATCTTCTCACTGAATCATTTGTCAAAGGATTTAAATATTTTCCACGTGAGACTAGGGTGTCGTTTATGCTTTATGATGAACCATTTACTATTCCACTAGAGAATTTTACTCACCATTGCAAACTTCCATTTTGGGGTTTGCTTGATGAGCCAGCAAAGGCTGAGTATGAGACCTTTTTGACTAGCCTTTGTTATGGTGAAAATAGAGGAGTGAGACAAGGAAGAATAAGAAGTGTTCACTTTCCCGCAATTCAGTACCTTGCATTGTTTAACGGTAAATGCATAGTAGGCAAGCAAGACTGTAGCATACTCTGTGCTCCAGACTTGAGCCTCATTCACACTCCTCTCACTGGTGAGAGGGATTATAACCTTGGAGCAATTGTTGCACGTAGAATTCAGCATAACGCCAAGAGTGGCTGGTTCTATGGTGGAATTTATGCCACACGTCTAGCATGAGGACTGGGTGTTTCACCTTTACCCTTTGATCCTGTTCTACTCACTCGGTATTTAGATTTTGATGCCTTAAAGGATCATAAGATTCTCAAGGGAAGTGCTGATAACTTCACTTATAATTTGTTGTTTAACCAATCACATGTTGTGGACACATATTTACCTGCGCCTGCTCTCTTTGACTGTAACAGCACGGGAAGATATTTGGTTCTTGAGAGCGAGGCCCGAGCTGATAACACAACAGTGTTGGCGGCACATCCGCACTGAGAGACTCTGTGAGCTACTACGCCGACTACTACCCTCCAGGCTACTGATCGATCACCAACTTAGGCCAAAAGCCTAAGCTTGGGGGAGTACGTGTTTCTCACCGACATTACATTCATGTTCACATATCATTCCGTCTGTTGGTGCTCACACTCTTTCATTGTATCATCCATGCTTAGATTTATTTTTCTTGCTTTCTTCTTGTGTGTTTGAAAAACTTTAGAAAAAACCAAAAAAAATTAGTTATAGTAATTTACTTTCTATGCATGCTTAGTAGTAGAACTAAAAAGAAAATCCAAAAAGATTTCCTTGTTCTTCTTTTGCTTGTTGGGAGCTTTCCCGTGTAAATAGTTTTCCAGTTTTTGCTTTGTATTTGCTTGTTCAAAACCAAAAACTCCAAAAATATTTCAATGTGTTTCTCTGAATTTATTTTCCTTTTACTCAAGTCTTACCGAGGAGAAGACCTCAATGAAAATGTTGAGTGGCTCTCATATGAATAACTATCGAACTAATAAAAAGAGCCCATTTTACCTTGTCTTCTTGTGTGAATAAAATGTTTTGCAGATTCCAACTTAGTCCATGGCACTCTTGCACTATTATTATTTTCATATCACTCGGTGGTGCAAGTGAAAGGCAATAATGACGATATTCGATGAGCTGGTCGTGGCAAAGAGAAACTGGTATGAACTCGACTTGTTATTGTTGTGTAAATATGTTTAACCTAGTGCCCATGCTTCAGCCCATTATGATTAAGCATGTTTGCAATGACAATTAGAGTTATAGTTTCTCATGCCATGCATAAGTAGCTGGGAGTTGATAATGATTTATCTTGGAGATCAACATAGCGTTAAAATGATTGTGATGTAGTATGATGATATGGTATCCTCCTCTGAATGTCCGAGTGGCTTGACTTGGTACATGTTCATGCATGTAGTTGAATCAAAACCAACATAGCTTCTATAATATTTATGTTCATGGTGTTCATATCCTACTCATGCTAGTGCCCAATGTTACTTATGCATAATGCCTGGTCATGATCGTTGTTGCTCTCTAGCTGGCCGCTTCCCAATCTTAAATTGCTAGCCTTCGCCTGTACTAAGTGGGAATTTTGCTTGTACATCAAAACCTTGAACCCAAAGTTATTCCAGATGAGTCGACCATACCTTCCTATATGCGGTATTACCCTGCCGTCCTAAGTAAATTTGCATGTGCCACCTCTAAAAACTTCTAAAAAAATTATCCATTTTGTGTGCCTGGATCGTTCATGGAATGACAGGAGGTGGTCGATATTTTCCGTGCTAAGCATGTTATCCTCAGGTCGAGTGTTTATTCACTCACCATCGCACGAGGAAATGGCGGTATTAGGGATGCCTAGTCCCAAACTGCAAATATGAAAAAGAGTTCATCTCTTGAATAATCAAACAAAAACTCCCAATGGAGTCAAAACCTTTACTTTCCGCTTGGGGACCGCCACTAGCGTGCTTAGCATGGAAGATGTTGATAACTGATAGTCATGAAGTGAATCAGAAGGGTGCATGTCTCAAAATATCATTTATCTCTATTTTAAGAAACCAAGCTCTGGCACCTCTGCAAATCCCTGCTTCCCTCTGCGAAGGGACTTTTTATTTACTTTTATGTTGTGTCATCACCTTCTAAAAACAAGCGCCATAAACTGAGTAGAGCACAACTGTCATGATTTATGCATTGTGTATAGCTAATGTTGGGTGCATCATGACTGGATCTTTTCTACCATGAATTACAATGTTTAGTTGCCACTTGAACTTCGGAGGTGCTCTGCATTTATGTTTTGCGGTCTCAGAAAGGGCTAGCAAGATACCATTATTGTCATATTAGATCAGGGTTGTTTGACAACATGTTTTTATTTGAGATATCTTATTATTGCTCGCTAGCTGATTATGTCACTGATATGAGTCATTATAATCTTTAAATGTTATTGTTGACATGGTTAGTTATAATGTTGGCTGAAAACCTGGGTGCTGTTTAAGCTTAATTTTGCAAACAAGAGCAAAAGAGTTCGTAAAAGTTTTTCTTTCTCACTTTCAGTTTATCAACTGAATTGCTTGAGGAAAAGCAAAGGTTTAAGCTTCGGGGAGTTGATACGTCTCCAACGTATCTAGTTTTTCTCACGCTTTTCCTCTTGTTTTGGACTCTAATTTGCATGATTTGAATGAAACTAACCCCGGACTCACGCTGTTTTCAGCAGAACTACCATGGTGTTGTTTTTGTGCAGAAATAAAAGTTCTCCAAATGGAACGAAACTTTGCGAGGATTTTTATATCAATAATAAGAATTTCTGGAGCCAAGACCCACCAGAGGGGGGCCCCTAATTGGGCACAACACACCAGGGCGCGCCCCCTCTCCTGGCGCGCCCAGGTTGGTTGTACCCACCTGGTGGCCCCGCTGACAACCCCCCTGATACTATAAATTCACATCATTCTAGAAAAAAATGGGGGAGAAAGAATTATCGCGATCCACGAGACGGAGCCGCCGCCAAGCCCTGTTCTTCCTCGGGAGGGCAGATCTGGAGTCCGTTCGGGCTCTGGAGAGGGGGATCTTCGTTCTTCGTCATCACCAACCAATCTCCATCGCCAATTCCATGATGCTCTCCACCAGGAGTGAGTAATTCCTTCGTAGGCTCGCTGGTCGGTGAGGAGTTGGATGAGATTCATCATGTAATCGAGTTAGTTTTGTTAGGGCTTGATCCCTAGTATCCACTATGTTCTTAGATTGATGTTGCTATGACTTTGCTATGCTTAATGCTTGTCACTTTGGGCCCGGGTGCCATGAACTCGGATCTGAACCGTTTATGAATTCATCATTATATCCATGTTTTAGATCTGATCTTGCAAGTTATAGTCACCTACTACGTGTTATGATCCGACAACCCCGGAGTGACAACAACCAGGCCCACTCTCGGTGATGACCGTAGTTTGAGGAGTTCATGTATTCACTATGTGTTAATGCTTTGTTCCGGTTATCTATTAAAAGGAGGCCTTAATATCCCTTAGTTTCCAATATGGACCCCACTGCCACGGGAGGGTAGGACAAAAGATGGCATGCAAGTTCTTTTAATAAAGCATGTATGACTATTTATGGAATACATGCCTACATTATATCGATGAACTAGAGCTAGTGCCGTATCGCCCTAGGCTATAACTGTCACATGATGAATATCACCCAACAAGTCACTGATCCAATGCCTACAAATTTATTTATATTTTTTCTGCTGTGTTACTACTGCTATCATCACTGTTACACTTGTTACAAATTACTGCCATCACTGTTACTGTTACCGTTGCTGCTGTCACTACTATCAAAACTAGCAAACTACTTTGCGACTGATCACTTTGCTGCAGATAATTAATCTGCAGGTGTGGTTGAATTGACAACTCAGCTGCTAATACCTTCAAATATTCTTTGGCTCCCCTTGTGTCGAATCTATAAATTTGGGTTGAATACTCTACCCTCGAAAACTGTTGCGATCCCCTATACTTGTGGGTTATCACTGGGCTCTAGGTTAATAGGTTAGTCCCAAAAATCATATAAAATAGCATATAAATGCATATAAACATCCAAGATGGATAATATAATAGCATGGAACAATAAAAAATTATAGATACGTTGGAGACATATCAGCCAACATGATGAAAGTGACATGATGAAATTCGCGTGTACCGTCAAGAATGCTTTGCTTATCATAAGAGACCATTTTTGCCTTGTATTTGCCTCAAAAGGATTCGGCTACCTTGCTGCACTTTATTTACCGTTACCATTACTTGCTCTTTACATATTATCTTGCTATCAAACTACCTGTTACCGACTATTTCAGTGCTTGCAGTTAATACCTTGCTGAAAACCACTTGTCATTTCCTTCTGCTCCCACTACAAAAAAATACATTTCCGTGATGATACGTGTTTGTCACAGTAGGTCGCGTTTTTTGTCATGCATGTACATCCATGACAAATTTATGATAGAATCATGATAGTCATACCTGTGCTGTCGTAGAAGTGTTCCATGACATTACCAAAATTATCATCACGGAAGTGTCCACTTCCATGACGATAAATCGCACGTCACAGAAGTGCTTTCGTCAAGGGTGACCGACATGTGGCATCCACCGTAACGGAACGCCGTTAAGCTATCGGGTCGGGTTTTGGATCCGATAACCCGTTAACAGCCCCGACCAATGGGAAATTTCCACGTGTAAAATTCTTATTGGCCAGACGAAACACGTGTCAGCTCGTTAGTGGGTCAGATAGGCGCCTATGATATGTCGACACGTGCCACAGCCCTCAACTGGCCCATTTAGCTTACAAAGCCGGCCCGTTTGACTTGGTCAAAAGTTAACGAGCTGGCCCATGAAAAGCCTGTTAACGGTCTCTTCGCAAATAGCCCATTTTACGGCCCGTTAACTCATGGCCCGTTAGGCCCTAAAGGAAATCGGCCCAACAACGTCATGTGGGCCGTCGAATATAACACCAGCCCATTTCACTTTCGGCCCATGTATGGCCCACGACGTCTTTCGGCCCATATGAGGCCTTCGTATCTTTCGGCCCTTTACAGGCCCACGGTGACTCTAGCCCATAATGAACAGTAATTTTCTTTATACCCGTTAACGGCCCGTGATTTACATGGGCCGTTTCCAGCCCGTGTTAGCTTTTTGCCTATTGACGGCCCATACGTTCTTGGGCTCCTTTTCGGCCCTCGATTACTTCCGGCCCGTTACTGGCCTGTTCCTCTAATGGGCCAAATTCGGCCCATGGTAAGAGTCGGCCCGTTACTGGCCTGTTCCCCTAATGGGCCAAATTCGGCCCATGGCAAGAGTCGGCCCGTTACTGGCCTGTTACCCTAATGGGCCAAATTCAGCCCATGGCAAGAGTCGGCCCGTTTCTGGCCTGTTAACCTGTTGCGCCGTTTCCAGCCCGTCCTATATTCTGGCCCATTAACGACCCGTTATGCCTGTGATAGAATTAAGCCTTTGCTGTCCTACGACCTGTTAACGGCCTATTACCGTGCTGGGCCGATACCAATTACGCCTGATTACGGCCCATGTAGACCCATTTATCCAACGACCCGAGGCCCACCGATTACAGGCCCATTTATCGACGGCCCGTAGGAGACCCATGGATCCTACGGCCCGTATATGGCCCATGGTAGTTGCGGCCACTAGCAAACCTGGGAAAAAGAAGACTAGGAAATAAATAAGGACGAAACTAACGCTAGGCTATTAAGGCGATTGCACATATTACATCCACTCGGCATCAAAGATCGCCACCAGTGCAAATATAGGGAACCAACACTATACAAAAATGGCTTGCTGTTTTCTTCAGCCGGTGGCTGCACATTAAGAATAAATTTTGTAGCGCACCAAAACAAATTACAACTATATAACAAAAGGAAGGTTGGCATAAAACTTAACAGTCTAGCAGATAAATGCACCACCAGAAGTTCAGAAGCTCAGTTCATTTGACCTGACTGTTACGTTTTCATGCTGTATTATCCGATGGAGCACCATAACCCTCGCCTTCATTTCCACTAGGCTCCTGAACAACATAGCAAATGTCTGATAGTCTGGTTTCAAAACCATGCATATCTTGACGACATTGAGCAATGTTTCTCCTTGTTTCACAAAGGGTCTCTATTAGGGAATGGACTTGTGTCTGGAGCGCAGATACAACATTGCTTTGAGCTTGCATATCTTGATCATGAGGCAGTTTGGACGATATTGCCTTAACAACCAACCCAGTATTACGCAGGAACGTGCTTTTGGCACTGTTAGTGGACAGGTACTGACCCACTGCAGCAAGAGCTGACATTGCGGTTATAGTTGCCTCGCCACCTTCAGAAGGTGGCGGTTCCACCATTTTTTCCATAGCTCGCTGAAAAGTTGAGGTTTTACATTAGTAGTACCAGAACAGAAGATATTAAGGAGGCAGCAAAACCAAACAAAATAGCTTTGGTCTATATACAGAACTTATTCTGGTGAACCCATGTAAAATATTAGTTGTATTTTATTGCAAAGTACATAATAAAACCAGGTTCCAAACATATGACCATGTACCATCGCTAATGTATTGTCTATTTCTTCACATTGTATTGAGGGCTAAGGATAAAGAGACGAAGTTTATAATACGGTAAGCATAGTATGACATCATTCATATCACAAACAACTGAGAACAGACAAACAGGCAATTGTAACGTTGTGTGGGCAAGTCCAGCACGGAACTAGATTACGGGTCAAGATCAAAGGAACATCACTCCTCTCTTTTAAACCTTGTAAGGTGCAATGATACGCTAAGACAATTGTGTATAAAATTGAAAAGAGTAATAGACATTGGCTGCAAACCATGCAGTTCAAGGCACAAGTCAGAGTAAGTAGTAGTTAAAAGGCATGAGGATTAAGGACTTACAACAGCGGCTTTGACTGGTGTAGTCATGCCCTTCTTCTTGCTGGTGTGACAGTCCTTGAAGATTTCCACAGCATTTGGTTCAGGTACTTTTTGGTCCTTGCGGGCTTTCCTCTGCATTTCGAACAAGTCAATATAGATCTGATAATATGGTACAGCGAAAAGAGTGAAACAACAGCTAATTACAAGAGCCTCGCAGTGTGCAATATAGCTACGAGATCCTGTCGTCTGTTGGAATTTCACTTTCGTACGGTTGGCCTTGTTCTTTGAACAGTTCACCTACAAGAAGATAGATTTGTGTGGCACATGCGTAAATAGGACTTCAACATGTGATCTGATCACATATATATAATGTACCTGATACTTCGGATCAGACCAGTGTTTAACAAGGCCCCTCTAGTCTTCATCCAATATATTTTCCACTGGAGATGTTTGGGAAAGTTCACTGTTAGCCTTGCCTTCAAAGTGAGTTTTCCTCAAGTTATACCAATACTGTCACAGAGAAGACTTGAAAACATGGGTGCAAGCTTGTCTGGTTGCATCATCTTGGCTATCCAACTTGAACCTCATCTGTTGAAAATTATGGGAGTCTCATTATCAGCAACCTAGAAAGTATGGGACAGAGCAAGACGATATTACTAGTTTCCATACATAACCATACTTACAGATAAATGGTCGAGGAAGGTGTTGAACTGGGTTTCGTCTTTGTCATTCCTGTACTGAATCCATGTTGGGAGGATACGTACATGACACCTAACGGCAACCGCTGCCTCTGATACTAACTTGGCTGACTCTGTAGCATCACATGGCCTTTTTAAACCTGCCTCAAAACGGATCTCCATTCTTCCTCCTCTAGATTTAGTTAACCTATCGAGCATTATCCCTGATGTTTGTTTCCTCTTGCGCCTAGGTGCTAGTCCAACAACGAACATAGGAAGTGTTAGTGTACATCAAACTGTGAGACTACATATAAAGAAGCATGCAACTGTAACTTGACTCCAGCAACTACCTTCTTGCTGTTGAAGCTCACAAGGTTCATCTGATATTGCCAACTCGTCTTGTGTCAAGAGTGCTTGGGAAGTAGTGTCAGGTGGCAAGGGAGCTTGGGAACGTGCTGCTAGCTCAGTTGACGCACGAGTAAGTCGTGCAGCTGGTAGTACTGTGGTAGGTGTTGCAAGAACTAGGGCTGTCTCTGCTTGTTTGGTGGCAGCTATTTGTTTCTGTTTGGCTTTTTTTGCAACTCGTGTAGCATGGGATGCCGTGTTTGTAGAATTTTCCGCTGGACTTTGACCTTCTATTGCACCATCAGTACCAGCAGAATCTGCAGGATTCATCCGCTTCTCATTCCCTGCCATTCTGTGTTTCTTCCTCTTTCTCTGTGCCATGTTAAGTCAAGCCGACAAGAAAAACGAATAACAATTTAGTTTTCAGAACAAATTGATGTGTGATGCAGACGAACTGAACTTTGATGTTAGACAACCACATGATAGGAGGATGTAATATGTATGAAAAACAGGACGGAAGAGATAACCAGAACTATGATGTGTAAACTAAGAAGAAGACATTTCACCAAATTAGAAGCAATGCAATGGAAGGTAGACACCATATGAAAGATGCTACAAATATCGCTCTGCCAAGTTAACAGTGTCTCATCATAAATGGCGTTTAAACAAATGTGAAGCAGTACAAGAAATAAATCATATGCAAGATGCAGACTACATCACACTACCATGTTAGAGGTCTCTCGTCATTAGTGCCATTGCATATTCACATCATTGCATATTCACAGCTTATGATGTGTAAACTAAGGAGAAGGCATTTCAACAAATTAGAAGCAATGAAAGCTAGACACCATATGAAAGATGCAACGAATATCACTCTACCAAGTTAAAACTGTCTCGTCATAAGTGCCATTTCAACAAATTAGTAGTACAAGCTAGAAAAGAATGTGAGATGTAACCTATATCACACTCCGAAGTCAAACATGTCTTATGATAAGTGATTGTTGCAGGTTACACAACAGTAGTGATTTGATGTAAGAACATGGTGTGATAGACAGATATTGTATGTTCTAGAAACAGGAACACGTGTCTTATTCAAGTATAATGTGTAAAGTAAGCAGATGGAATTCAACAAAATTAGAAGCAATACAAGCTAGACATCACTCATAACATGCAACCACATATAACAGTGCCAAGTTAGAGGGAGCACCGGTGATGCTGCACTAGGGGAGACATGCTCATCATAAACACAGCTTTGTTGAGTTTCTATGCATGTGTTGTCTTGGAAATCATCTTGGGGGTGTGGAGGAGTAGAAACTATAGAGGCCCTCCGTTCGGAAGGAGCACCTTTATCCGCTGCCTTGCTAACTTCCTTCCGCTTTATTGATTTTGAATTGTCAAGTAAAACCGACAAGAAAAAGCAATAAAATTCTCTCTTCAGAACTCATTCATGCATGATACTGACAATCACAACTTTGATGTAAGGCAAACACATGATACCAGGATGGAATATGTACAAAAAACAGGACGACATGGCATGTTATGCTTTGTTTGTGTAAACTAAGCAGAAACCATTCCAACAAATAAGAAGCAATGCAAGCTAGACACCACATGAAAGATGCAACCAATATGACTCTGCCAAGTTAAAAGCGTCCCATCATAAATGGAATTTCAACAAATTAGAAGCAGCGCATGCTATAAATCATATGAAAGATGCAACTAATATCGCACTGCATATACTAAAGGTGTCTCGTCATGTTGATTGATGCGGGATACAAAAAAACAATAGTTTTATGTAAGGACATGCTTAATAGACAGATGTACTATGTACTAAATACAGGAAGGCATGTCACATTAATAGGTATAATGTATAAGCTAAGCAGACTAGCACATGCAGTTTAACCAGATTGGAAGAATTACAATCTAGACACCATATGCAACATGCAACCACATATCACGCTGCCAAGTTAGAGCAAGCACCTGTGATGCTAGTGTAGGGGAAATGCTATAATCAACTACAGAGCTACGTTCACTATCTTCATCTAGCATTTCTGTTTCTTGAGAATCATGTCGGGAGGCTGACGCTGCATTCTTTAAATGAGGAGTAGTCCCCTTGCCTGCCTGCCTCGTCATAAGTGATTGATGAGGGATACACAAGAACATTAGTTTGATGTAAGAACATGGTTCATACACAGATGTACTAGTACGTACCAAAAACAGAAAGGCATGTCATATTCAAAGGTATAATGTGTAAGCTAAGCAGATGCAATTTAACCAAATTGGAAGCAATACAAGCTAGACATCCGGCTGGAGTGGTGAGCATGATCATCTAGGACCTGAGAGCCTGGTGGGAGGTGGGCTGCTTCGCCACCATCGCAGCTTTTTAGTTGGCTTCTAGGTGATACCTATCTTTGCTGGGTTTGTCACTGGCTCAGCCAGTGCCCTGACTAGCTATTTGTCTTCTGGTGCTCCCGGGATGGTGGTTCATGTAAAAAATATCTTTCCTTATCTTGATAAAGACTAACTTCGGCCTTTCGAATACAAGCTAGACACCATATGCAACATGCAACCACATATGACACCGTGAAGTTAAAGCAAGCACCTGGGATGGTGGTTCACGGCGAGCGAGATCATCAACTCCAGAGCTACGTTCCCTGTCTCCATCTGCTGACACTACACCCTTTAAAGTCTTGAAACGTGTCTGGCCTAGCCGCGTACCACGCTGGAGCGACTTCTCTCTTCTCTTTTCTGCTTCTGTCAAGGCAGGGTCTGAAATACCCTTGCATAAAAACACAATAGTGAGAGTATGGGTGAAGTGTGTGCAGAAGTAGTGCACTGTAAAAGTAGCAGATAGCAGGTGGCTGAAAAATAAATGACAGGAGACATATGATAGCTTTACAATATTGCATGGCAAACAAAATTAGATTCTACTCCGTATGATTTTGTAATATATGAGCACAGGAAATGCAGGTACTCCTCCAGCACACCACCACATGTGGTCCTATCAAGATAACAGTCGACTAAAAATAAATAGGTCAGTCGATTTTTTTATGAACCGCCCAATCTATAAGGAACGGGCAGATGGCCTTCGTCTACCTGCCGCCAGTCACAATTGACGATCTTTCTCGAACCGCCAGCCACCACCGGCCCAGACCCCTGCCTCCGCCGCCCCGCCCTCCCACCGACCTCACACCACCGCCGTGCTTGGCAGTGCCCCAGGCCATCCCTTTAATCCCCGCAGACCTCCAGATCGGGCGCCGGTAGCTCTAGGCCGCACACGCCCCTAAGATAAACACCAAGGCGCTGCTTCCCTGGCGTAATAGGCGTACTAGCGCCTGTTACGCTGGGGAATGCTTCCGTTAATTGGGAATCAACTGGCCAGAAATTGAAATTCAGGGGGGCGACGGACCTCTAGCTAAGGTGAAATAGTATATGAGGAGAAACCTTGTGCATCGCGAGTTACTAGGAACATCTAGTATCAAGAAGAAGCGGTCAACTAGTGTCTTCTGTGGGATGAATACCGTGCAAGCAGAGACATAAGATTTGCACGAATAAGGGAAGAGGAGTACCTTTTTCGGTTGCCGGTGTGGTCACCTCCACATGTCGCGCCAATCTTCTTCTTTTTACAGGGGAAACCGATGTTCTGCAAGGTGCAGGCTTGGACGAACCCATGGCCAAATTGTTGACTGTGTTGCCGTGGCCGTATGTCGGTGGAGGGGAAGCGATCCGAGGCGGCGAAGGACGGCGTAGCAGGAACAGCTCCGGTGCGGTGGAGGGTGGCGAAGTTGGAGCGGCAGCGGTGAGGCGCATGACGACGTGGTTGATCTGGCTCGGGTACGGACGGCTCGGCCTTGGCTTCAACTAGTAGCCGTGGAGGGCGTTGCGGTTGAGGTTGCGGTGGACGACGACGTCGGGGTATCGGCTCAGGTGTGATGGAGGAGGGCAGCGGTTGATGGGTGGGATGGGGTGGCGGACGGAGGTCGCCGGGGTTTCGCGGCTGGTGGAGAGGTAGTTTTGGCGCCCACGGAGTACGAATGGGGAATCGGACGGGTGGGGGGTGTCGGATTTCGGGTTCCGGCAGACCCTTAAGGTTCGGACTCTGGGGTGCGCGCGGAGATCTCTCCCCTACCAATCTACGTCCGATCTCCTCGCGTGATCTAAGCTGGGAATGATGAACAACACAAGGGACACGAGGTTTATACTGGTTCGGGCCACCGTTGTGGTGTAATACCCTACTCCAGTGTGTGGTGTGGTGGATTGCCTCAGGGGCTGATAATGAACAGTACAGAGGAAGAACTGCCTCGCGAGAGGTGTTCTTGAGCTGTGCGGAGTGTGGATGAACTGAATGAGTTCGAGGCTAGTTCTAGTGGGGTGAGGATTCGATGCCTCCTACTGTGGTGACTAGCCCTATTTATAGAGGCCCCGGACCTCTTCCCAAATAATGAGCGGGAAGGGCGCCAACAATTGGCCATTTTGAAGGGGAACATCTAGTACAAGTTATCCTGACCAAAGGTGGTCTTCGGCTGCCAAAAGCACTGGTGATGACACCGTCTTGGGCTCCACGGTGACCTCCGTCTTGCCGCTCTGCTGGTCTTGGTATCGTTGCACCGGAATGGTAACCTTTGCCCGATGCCTTGGCCTGTGCTTGCTCCCTTTGCACCAAAGGGGAAACAAGGACACTGCGCAGGCCGGCGCCCGCCTGGTCTTCGATCACCATGGCTTGCGTCACGGGCTCCTCGTGAGGTGCCCCTGCCTTGATCTCTCCGCCTCCTCGCGAGCCTGCCTGATGAGGCTGCCCCTGGGAAGCTTCCTGTCGTCCACCCCGCGAGGCTTGGCCCCTCGCGAGGGTCTTGAGCTCGAGCTGATGAAGATGGGCCACGCTGGGCCCCCACTTGAGCCATGCCGCAGGCCGCAGGCAGGCAAGTCTGGGGACCCCCGTTCCTAGAAAGCCGACAGTAGCCCCCGGGCCCAAGGCGCGCCCGGGCTTGGCTTAGCAGAGAAGCGAAGGGGCAAGCACGAAGCGCCGCGGGCCCCAACAGCCTGCGGCCTTGGGCGTCGCGTGGCGATTGACTGGACGTGGGCGTCTGCGCTTCCCACGACGCCTCGGCAACTGCGTGATTTGACAAGTCCCTGCATGCAGAGAAACGAGTCATGATTACCTGCGATCGTGGTGCTCGGAGGTTGGCCTTCCCTGGCTATAAGTGCGGGGCGGCGTGAACCCCCTTAGTCCATTCCTTCCTGCTTCTCGTCATTCCCATGGCTCCGCCGAAGAGATCCTCGGCCGCGGAGAAAGGAAAGGTCCGTGCAGCTGGGCATGACTCCCCTCCGACCAAGCATGGCCGAGGCCGCCCTCGCAAGCATCCCGCGGTCCCGGCAGTGGCTTCCCACGGCCATGGGGGCGGCGCCCTGCGCGGTGGTGAGCGCCCGGCTGCCGAGGGGAGGCACTCCATGGCCGCGCGACCCCCTAGGCCACGCTTTCGCTCGGCGGAGGTGCTGCCGGAGTTCGTCGTATGGTCGGCGGACCCGGCCAGCACCTGGCTCCAGCTCCCCCGTTTCTTTATAGGTGAACTGCCGGCCAGCGCCCAGTGCGGCTTCTGGCTCCAGGCGGACGGTTGTTGCAGTAGGGCCTCCTGGGCTTCACTGTAGGTCTCCGCTTCTGGGAATGGTGCCTTGACCCGCGGCTGGCAAACGTTTGCCCGCGCGCGCGGCCTGAGCCGGCGGTGCACCCTGTACTTCAAGTTTGATGGAGACGCCACCTTCTACGTGAGGGTGTTCGGGGAAGACGGTCGCCGCGCTGGGTGCTGCCCCGAAGATGATGACCGCGGACGCCTGCCCAGCCCTGGTACTGACCAGGATGAAGACGGCGACAGACGCGCGGGCGGCGGTGCCAGGGGTTCGCAAAGCTTCGGCGACCCTCTCTCAGGCAGTAGCTCCTCCAGCGGTGGCCGCGACCAGCCCCCACGCAGTCGTGCCCGCCTGAGTGAAAGCAGCGGGTCAGTCCGCCGTCGCGCCCCGGTGAAGCGAGAGGAAGGGTCCGCCTAAACCCTGGAAGCAGCTCAAGCCTTCACCGCAAGTTGGTGCCGGACAAGTCTTTTGTTTTTCCTCTTTCCGTGCGCTAAAGGAGAAGGTAGTACAGGGCCCTGTGGGGGCGTGTTAAAACTGTTGCTGTCAATTATCGCGCTGCTTTCGTTATTTTCGCGTTATGCTTCCGCGCCATGTGCTTCACGCCCTGCAAAGATTAGCAGGAGGGGTAATTTTCGGTCTCGGTTGTGGGGGCGATCGGCCCAGGTCCTGTGCTCGTGTCGCGATGCCCATGAGGCATGGTCTGGGAGGGGTGCTCCAGCATAGGACTCGGGTTGGAAAGCTCCAAACGATCGGGCAGAAAATACTCGCGAGGGCGCCCGCGAACCCCCCTCGCGAGACTTGTGCGAGAGAGAACGAGGCAAGTGAGTGAGGGAGGCAGAAAATTGCAAGCCTGAGACGGCAACAGCTCCAATAAAACTTCAAACAAGAACGAACAAGCCAACTGCAGAAAGCAAATGAAAGAGCCGCGTCCGGCACCTATTCTAGTCTTCGACGTCTTCTCACCAGCGCGGAGCTAAGTGCTGCCACTGGGCGTGGGCGGGAGCCCCCGAGGCCCGAGGGCGGCACTCCGGAGACTCCGGGGCATGTACAGCCCCACTCATTATTACGTGAGAGTGTCACGGGCGGCGAGCTTCACAGGCATTGGCCCTCTTCACAGGCACCGAGCCTTTTCCAAAACGCAACAGCTTCACAGGCGTTTGCCTTCTTCACAGGCACCGGGCCTTTTTCGAAACGCGACAGCTTCACAGGCGTTTGCCTTCTTCACAGGCACCGGGCCTTTTCCAAAACGCGACAGCTACACAGGCGTTTGCCTTCTTCACAGGCACCGGGCCTTTTCCAAAACGCGACAGCTTCACAGGCGTTTGCCTTCTTCACAGGCACTGGGCCTTTCATAGGCGCTGGGCCTAGCTCAGGGGTAGAACCTCCGGAGATGTTGAATGTTCCATGCATTCTGGACAGGTACTCCCTTCGGGGTCTCCAAGCGCGCGGAGCCTGGCCTGGAAACATGAACAACCTTGAACGGGCCCTCCCACATGGGAGAGAGCTTGTGCAACCCCTCCCTGGAGAGAACCCGTCTGAGCACGAGATCCCCTACCTCAAGGGTCCTGGGGCGGATGTTGCGGCAGTGGTATTGCCGCAGCGCCTGTTGATACCTTGCTGCCCTCAGTGCGGCTTCTCGGCGACGTTCCTCCCCCAGCACGAGGTCAATCCCCCGCATGGCGTCCTGTTGCGTCTTGTCGAACGCCAGGACCCGCGCGGAGCGACGCTTGACCTCATGAGGGAGTACAGCCTCTGCTCCATAGACAAGGAAGAACGGGGTCTCGCCAGTCGGCTTGGTCGCAGTTGTGCGGATTGACCACAACACGGACCGGAGCTCATCGTACCAGCCCCTGCCGCAGGCCTCCAGCTTCTTCTTGAAGGTCCTGGCTTTGAGGCCCCTCAGGACCTCCGCGTTGGCTCGTTCGGCCTGGCCGTTGCTCCGGGGGTGTGCTACCGAAGCGTAGCATATCTGCGTTCCAAGGTTAGCACAATATGTTTTGAAGAGATTACTGGTGAACTGCGAACCGTTGTCTGTGATGATGCGGTTGGGCACCCCAAATCGGCTCACAAGGCCCTTGATGAACTTGACTGCGGAGCCTGCCGGGATTGTGCGGACAGCTTCCACCTCAGCCCACTTGGTGAATTTGTCCACAACAACGTAGAGGTAGCGATAGCCCCCTGGCGCCCGAGGAAACAGGCCCAGAATGTCCAGCCCCCAAACTGCGAACGACCATGAGAGGGGTATAGTCTGCAGGCCCCCCGCAGGTTGATGGATCTGCTTAGCGTGAAACTGGCAGGCCTCGCAAGCCTTCACCAATTCGACGGCGTCGCTGAGCGCTATGGGCCAGTAGAACCCGCTGCGGAACGCCTTGCCGACGAGGGTTCGTGATGACGAGTGGTGCCCACAGTCCCCACCGTGTATGTCTGCCAGCAGTTCTTTCCCTTTCTCTTGAGAGATGCAACATAGGGACACGTCATTCGGTCGCTTCCTGTAGAGCTCCCCGTCCTTGATGCAATAAGCCGTGGCCTGCCGCGCCACACGCTCCGCCTCCTCCTCGTTCTCCGGCAAGGTTCCTTGCGTTAAGTAGTTCTTGAGCTCCGAGATCCAACACCCCTCCTGAGGCTCCAGCGCCAGGAGCAGGCGTGCCCCTGAGGCCGGGCCACAGACCGGAGCTCCCGAGGCAGGTGGCTGAGGGAGCTCCTCCCTTGGTTGCGCCGTGCTTGACATTGACGGCACTGCCGAGGGTTTGAAGAGCCGCTCCTCGAAGACGCCAGGCTCCTGAGGTAGCCGCCTAGATGCCCTCTTGGCAATGAGATCAGCCTCCTGATTGGTGCCGCGAGGCACATGCTGCAACTCCAGCCCCCAGAACCGTTTCTCCATCTTGCGGACCTTAGCGAGGTACGCTTCCATGTGCTCGTCCTTCGGCTCATATAGCTTGTTGGAGAAGTTGATGAGGAGTTGCGAATCGCCCTTGATGATGAGGCGCTTCACCCCTAGGGCGATTGCGGCTTTCAGGCCTGCTATCAGGCCTTCGTACTCTGCTATGTTGTTGGAGACCTTTTCCCCGTGTTGGAAGCAGAGTTGTACGGCGTAGTAGAGTTTGTCTTGTGTAGGGGATACGAGTACCGCGCCAGCTCCCGCGCCATGTCGGGAGAACGCCCCATCGAAGTACATGACCCAGCCGTCTAGTGCTTCACTCCCAGGGGAAAGTGAGCAGTCTTCGTCTGCCTCGAGGCCCGGCGCTTCTGCCCATTCCGCCACAAAATCCGCAAGTGCGGCTCCCTTGATGACTCTGGTCGTACTGAATTCTAGCTGAAATGCCTGCAGCTCAATGTTCCATTCAACGACCCTTCCAGCTGAGTTAGGGCTCCTGAGTACCCTTTCCAAGGGGTACGCTGAGACGACCTTGATGGGGTGGCCTTGGAAGTAGTGCCGCAGCTTGCTTGAGGCCACCAACAACGCGAGGAGGAGCTTATGAGGCATGGGGTACCGTGCCCTTGCGTCCCGCAGCATCGTGCTGACGAAGTACACGGGATGCTCGCCGAGGTTGATGGTGCTGGTGTAGCTTGCGTCCCCCAGAGGTCGAGGCGTCTCCTGAGATGACGGAGCCCCCTGCGCTTGCTCGCTTGAAGGGGCCCCTCCTGCTTCCAGTGCGCCCTCCTGCTATGGCTGTTCCCTTCCGGCTGCGGTTGTGGTCTTCGCGAGGCCTTCCTGGCTTTGCTCTGTTTCAGTCTGGGCAGTTGATGCGGCTTTGGCGTGGCGCTCCTCCCTGACCGCCACCAGGGCTGCGCTGGTGGAGTAGGGTGTGGCCGCGAGGTAGAGCACTAGGGGCTCCTGAGGACGCGGAGCTACCATCACTGGCGGGCTGGTGAGGTATCTCTTGAGATCTTGGAATGCCTTGTCGGCCTCTTCAGTCCACTCGAAGGGGCCCTTCTTCTTCATCAGCTTCAAGAAAGGCAGCGCTCGCTCCCCCAGCTTGGAGATGAACCGCCCTAGCGCGGTTACACGCCCGGTGAGCTTCTGCATCTCTCTGAGGGTCCTTGGCGGGCTCATGTCTTCAACTGCCTTGACCTTCTCCGGATTGGCCTCGATGCCCCTGTGTGACACGAGGAAACCCATGAGTTTGCCCGAGGGGACTCCAAACACGCACTTTTCCGGGTTGAGCCGTAGGTCCACTTTGTCGAGGCTCGCAAAGGTTTCTTCTAGGTCCTGTATCAGGGTTTTCGCCTCCACAATGTCGTCGACGTAAGCTTCAGCATTCCTCCCGAGCTGCCGGCTCAAGGCGATGTGCATCAGCCGCTGAAAGGTTGCCCCGGCGTTGCGCAACCCAAACGACATGCACGTGTAGCAGTATACTCCACACGGGGTCAGGAAAGCCGTCTTTTCCACGTCTTCTACCGCCATCTTGATCTGGTGATATCCCGAGAAGGCATTTAGGAAGCACAACAGGTCGCACCCCGCGGTGGAATCGACTATCTGGTCAATGCGGGGGAGCGGAAATGGATCCTGCGGGCAGGCTTTGTTGAGGTTGGTGAAGTCGACACACATGCGCTCTTTTCCTCCCTTTTTCGGCACAACGACCGGATTAGCCAGCCAGTCAGGGTAGCGGACCTCGCGGATAACCCCTGCCGCTTCCAGTTTCCGGGTCTCTTGAACAATGAAAGCTTGCTTCTCAGCGGACTGTCGCCTCGCCTTCTGCTTCACGGGGCGCACGTTGGGGCACACGTTGAGGTGATGCTCAATCACACTCCGCGGGACCCCTGCTAACTGATCTGGTTCCCACGCGAACACCTTCTTGTTCGCGCGCAAGAACCTCACCAGGGCCTTCTCCTGCTCGGGCTCGAGGTTGGCTCCTATGGTGAAATTGGCGTCAGTAGACCCGTCCTCGTTGACCGGCACCTGCTTGGTTTCCGCCTTGTCCTGGGTGAACAACTGCTTCTTTTTAGCTGGCACAACCCCCTTGGGTTCAGGGGCGTCGGTGCTGGCGGGCTGCGCCGCCGCGGACACCCTGAAAGCGAGCCGGAGCGCCTGCAGTGCATCCCTTGAGTCTCCTGACACGGTAAGGACGCCACTGCTCTCGGGCATCTTCATGAGGTTGTACGCCGGGTGAGTTGCCGCCATGAACCGGGCCAAGGCCGGATAACCGAGGATGGCATTGTAGGGGAGGCCGATGGGGGCGATGTCGAAGTCGATCAGCTCTGTGCGGAAGTTGTTGTAGGTGCCGAAGGTCACTGGGAGGCGGATCTGTCCCAAGGAGGCGGTGGAACCGACTCCGACGCCCGAGAAGGGCCTGCTGGGTTGGAGCTGCTCCAGTGGCACGTGGAGGAGGCTGAAGGCCTCCACCGAGAGTACGTTGAGGCCGGCACCATCATCGATGAGGGTCCTGGTGACGGCCACTTGGCAGATGGTGGGGGTGCACAGCATCGGGAGCGCGCCCGAACCGGCGGGGTTGAAGGGGTGATCATCCAAGTCGAAGGTTAGATCGGCCTCGGGCGCCACCCAGCCCGGGGAGGCTTCTCGGTGCTTGGAGGCGGTGCTGACCCGGCGGGTGAACGGCTTGACGTGGCGGCTCGAGTGCGGCGCCTGGGAGCCACCCAGGAGAGCTGCGACGACGGGCGGCGCTGGCGTGGCGTGACGGGCGAGGAAGAGGTCGCGCAGCTCCTGCCAGGAGGTCACAGAAGCCGCCGGTAGGTGGAGGATCCACATGCGCGGAACGCCGGTGAGGGCCATGGGTAACCAGTTGGCCATCACCCGGTCGTCGCCCCCGGCTCTGAGGACGGCCTCCTCGTACGCCAGCAGAAAAACCAACGGGTCCGTCGCGCCGTTGTAGCACGGCGGCATCTCGGGCTTGAACTTGCGCGGCCACTGCACGTGCCGCAAGGTGGGGGCCAAGTCCCGGAGCCCCCTGGCCCCAGGCGACGGAGAACGGCGGGGGTGTCCGCCGACGGGCGCCGTCTGGGCGACGCGGGTGGCGAGAGCAGCCCGGCGCTCGGCGCGAGCCCGACGAGCGTCAGCCGTGGACACGATGGGAGATCACACGCGAACAGCGGAAGAAAGATTCCGGCGCACCCCTACCTGGCGCGCCAAATGTCGGATTTCGGGTTCCGGCAGACCCTTAAGGTTCGAACTCTGGGGTGCGCGCGGAGATCTCTCCCCTACCGATCTACGTCCGATCTCCTCGCGTGATCTAAGCTGGGAATGATGAACAACACAAGGGACACGAGGTTTATACTGGTTCGGGCCACCGTTGTGGTGTAATACCCTACTCCAGTGTGTGGTGTGGTGGATTGCCTCAGGGGCTGATAATGAACAGTACAGAGGAAGAACTGCCTCGCGAGAGGTGTTCTTGAGCTGGTCCGGAGTGTGGATGAACTGAATGAGTTCGAGGCTAGTTCTAGTGGGGTGAGGATTCGATGCCTCCTATTGTGGTGACTAGCCCTATTTATAGAGGCCCTGGACCTCTTCCCAAATAATGAGCGGGAAGGGCGCCAACAATTGGCCATTTTGAAGGGGAACATCTAGTACAAGTTATCCTGACCAAAGGTGGTCTTTGGCTGCCAAAAGCACTGGTGATGACGCCGTCTTGGGCTCCACGGTGACCTCCGTCTTGCCGCTCTGCTGGTCTTGGTCTCGTTGCACCGGAATGGTAACCTTTGCCCGATGCCTTGGCCTGTGCTTGCTCCCTTTGCACCAAAGGGGAAACAAGGACACTGCGCAGGCCGGCGCCCGCCTGGTCTTCGATCGTCATGGCTTGCATCACGGGCTCCTCGCGAGGTGCCCCTGCCTTGATCTCTCCGCCTCCTCGCGAGCCTGCCTGATGAGGCTGCCCCTGGGAAGCTTCCTGTCGTCCGCCCCGCGAGGCTTGGCCCCTCGTGAGGGTCTTGAGCTCGAGCCGATGAAGATGGGCTGCGCGGGGCCCCCACTTGAGCCATGCCGCAGGCTGTAGGCAGGCAAGTCTGGGGACCCCCGTTCCTAGAACGCCGACAGGGGGGAACCATGTTTCGGTCTGGGACACGCTTGTTTTTGGCTTTTTTGAACAGAAGATGGGGCACGCTTGTTTGAAATTTGGGGAAAGTACAAACCTTTGCCCCCCTCTTAAATTTCGGACCTACTGCGGGTCGGGGGTAGGATGGTAATCCCAGGTGTCCCAAATAGTGGGCGGGAGCGGTTTCGGCCGCGCGCATGTGTGCTTAGGCGGCCATTGTGTATGAATGTTTTTCGGATGCGGTTGCGTGGCGTCTAGATGAAGCTACGAACCTACCCCGGTTTAGACCTTTGGACGTCGGGCCGGTAGGTTTCACGGGTCGGAGTTATTAGAAAAGTAATTTCCTTGTACTACCAAACATTGGTCTCACGCGGTTTCGGGCGAGTAGAGGCTCTTTTGGCGCTTCGTTCGAAATTTTGAAACACAAGCATTCACGTTTAGAGTACTCTTGAACTATGAGGATTGACCTAAATAGACAACGTTATATTTGACCTTGTATGTTTGAAAACCTCATTAAATTATCCGCTTCTTTTTGAAATTTTGACACTTGAATATCCTATAACAACGATTATTTTGGAATGGAGGAGCTAAATTTGAATCTATTTTGTACACGACTACATATGCTATTATGTACAAAATCAGAGCAAAGATTGGTGCCCCCATAATTTAGGTATGGTTTACAAATGCCATGATATCAAATTCAAATAATTGAATGTACTTCATGTTGAATTCGATTTTTTAAAACCACCTTAAGTTGAATTCAAATGTATGCTAGTTCGGAGGTAGCTATTTATAATGTCCATTGTGTAACTTTCGTATGTATAATGTGCTTTACACACACAACATGAACTATACTCACGTTTATATTCGATTGCTAAAGCGATGCATTGTCTGGAGTTCAAAATACTAACTATGTGGATCAATTGTGTCGAATAATAACATAGACATGCTCAAATTCGATAGAATCTAGATGTCTGATGGATCAATGACCGCTCCTTACGCGAATTGCAAATATCATGATCCCATCCTAATATTTGGATACAATTTATATTTTTAATCAATGTGTAGAGCAGTCTTTTACGTGTAGTTTCACTCTCCATTGGTGGTCTCTCACACATGCTCACACACTCTCTCACGAGGTGTCTTTCTCGCACACATGCTCTAGATATAACCCTCCCTCCCTCTCGTAACCATTTACAACTGTTTTCACTAACCTTTATCACAAGCACTCTTCCTCTCTCAAACATACACACGCACAATCCTCATCGACCCTTTCTATATACATGGACCTGCCTACGTGTCTCATGTACGCACATTATCTTTACGCCTGTCTCTCACGCATTGTCTCACACCTCTCTTGCTAATCGACGAGTATGATTCTAGCAGAGCATTCTGTAGGATGCCCCTTAAAGTTAGGTTGGATGAATAGTAATATCAGAGATAAAGGGGTTACCTTAGTCCGAGAACCTAGGGTTACAAATCCTAGCCGACTTTGTTAGTGGACACAGAGTCCTTCACAATTCTGCTATCTTTGTCTTATACGAGTAGTCATCCATGGGTCTTCCTAAATGCGTCACGGGCCGACCAATGTGGCGCAGGACGGAACCGAACGAAGGGCCTCACCTCGACCCACCGGACCTTACGCGGTGACACACCCTCCGCCCCCATGTCTCATTATCTTCTCACACCCACACATACCAACACGAACACCACACACACAGAAAATTTCTCCTGGTGCCTCTATTCCCTCCCCCCTTGCATATACACACTCAAGGGAATGGAATCTCTTGTCGTGACGTCATATTCGTCTCTCTCTCTAGACCACTCTCATTTCTCGTGCTATCTCTCCCACGCCCCCCCGTCGGCCCCTCTATACATGCCTCTCTCGAATACGTAATACACACACATACCTCTCCAGGCCCCGCCAAATGCATCAACTACACATTCACACATGTTACATCACGTACCCCATTGATCTAAAAAGCCCTCTCTTCACGTTTATTTCGCATACAACATTCCTTTTGAATAAAGTGTGGCCAAAAAATTATTTTAGAGTTTCTACATATATACAACATTACAAAGTTATATGGAGGAGTACGAACGCTAATTTGCATTGCATGGTGCCCACAATGATATTTATTCCGCATTGTGAATTTGTATATTTTTATACTATATACAAAGTTAGTCATAATAAAGAGAAACGAAGAGCATCTCTCTCTCCATCGCATACCCCCCCTGTACGCCCCTTTCACGTATGCAGACAAAACTATCTCCAGGTCCTCTAAAAGTAAGCCCCCAGAAAATTCACGCATGTTTCATCTTTCTCTCGCGATATATGCAATGACGATCATTGTATTTGAAGCGAAGGCACGATACGTACATTGGACTTCGGAATCCACTCATTACGGTCACCATTTATGTTTAGTGGTTATTATACAGTCACGGGCTCACCGTACAACTCTGTATTTGCTCATGACATGACTAGTTGACCAGTTAAACACTCCACGTGGCACCTCTAGTGTTGCATCACATTATCTCACTACCATCGTGCCCACCTGTCGACTTGTATCTACTCTACATCTACACTCTTATAAAATACATAAAATACACTCTTATAAAAAATAGAGTTGGTGATGATGGTGTGCCTGCCATCCTGCAATATAGGCCGTCCGATTTATATCTGACGGATAGGAAAGAAACTATGGCAATTTTGCAAAAAGGTACCCACACACCTCTCCACATTTGCAAATAAGGCCTTCCCTCATTCATCCTTTTCTCTCACAAGATAAACAAGTCATACAAATGCATCTTGATGTTACGTGCAACGCACGGGCATCTTGCTAGTAAGAATGAAAACAAACGACAAAAAAATATTTGGACGGTGGTTCGAAGTCATGACCGCGGGCACAGCGGACAAGGTGGCCTTGTATTGGTATGCTGGGCCGTCTGTTTTAACATACAGGAGCTGGTGTGGTGATTATACACACACGTACACATGCACACGAACTGTATCCACGCAACACTCACACAAACACATGCACCCACGCACGCACGCAACACTCACATGTACACACGCAGCCACGCACGCACGCAACACTCACACGCACACACGCACGCATGCATGGACACACCAGTACACCACACGACCAACACACACTCTCACGCTCAAGTGCTCAACCTACACGTGCATGCGCACACATCAGGCCCTGACAGACACATACACAACCAGGTGATTCCCGCGCACGGGTTGGAGCCTTGTCGCGCCTGCGTAAATTTGTGTTTATCTGACCTTTTGCCTATGTGAACTGACAGGTGGGACCCACAAGGAACGTGGTCAACTTAACTAGTCAACATGGCGCCACGCAGACTATTTGGCCGGTCAACAGAGTGCAATCCGATGCTGAACTGTGAGCAAGTGACCGTATAATCACCGCAAAACGTATATACTGACCGTAATCAGCTTATTCTGAAGTTCGGTGACCGTATTACGCTTTTCTCTCTGTAGGCCCTCCAAAACTACATATCTACACGTTCTCGCATGTTACATCTAACAACCATGCAATACATCACTCCTACTACACTCTAACACAATAAATCATATGTGTTTTTAGTTTTACTAGATATTATATTGTTACTTATAATTATTCAATTTGCATACATTAAAATTGCCTTTGAAATGTATGGCCAGTATCATCTACCGCGCGGGAAAAATCCCGCCCTTTCCTGTTTAATCGGGTTTGTATCGATGGATCGTGCGAAACAGCAAAACTATAGTACTATACAGTACAAGTGACAGTTCACTGGGCCGTCATGTCGTCTACTGTGACGCCCCAAGACCGACGCTCCAGATGCCTTCCATGTTTGGCGTGTCAGCTGTGTTAGTTATTTGTTTGCTGCATTCATCATGTCATCATGCATATTGCATCCGCATGTTTTCTTAAAAACTTGCATCCGCTCGTAGTTGCCGCGTCCCCCTTGCTTTCGTTGACCGTTCCGAGACCAACCTTGTTCTTCGTTTTCCCTCTTGCCTAAACCGGAGTCTCTTTGCATAGTGCATCAACCTCTCGCGCGTGTCCGAAACTTCCCCGAACCCGACCCGCTCAGTTATCACCGTTGGATTCGGATCATCCCCAAACATCTATGAAACATCTCTGTTTTCTTAATCGGACTTTCTAACCTATATTTTCTCAGCCGTACGATTACGATCGGAGGGGCTAGAATGCCCCTACCCAAATGACCTAGCTATATATAAGGCGGCAACCCTAATTTTTAGGCCACTTGTCTCATCCATCTTCCTGCCCCGCCGCCACTCCACCTAATCCCCCTCGGGATCCATCCCCCAATCAGCCCAGCTACGTTCCTCCAACCCGCACCCGCAGCCTCCTCCCTCGATCTGCGCAGCCATCCAAGCAGCGCTCGAGCCTGAGCTCCTTCGATCGGAGCCACCGAGAGATCCCTACTGCCCCGAGCTCCTCCCGTTTGCTCCTCTCTCCATGGCGCCGTCGCCGCCGGCCAGCACTCCGAGCAGAACAGCCGGACCAGCAGGTCCCCGTCTCGTGTCCCTTCCTTCCCTCCTGCTCCGTTTATCTCTCCCTCCCTTAATTTCTTAGCTCTCTCCTCTCTGTTCGTCGACAGGACCACGCCGTCGCCATGGCCTACATCGCCTCGCTGGAGATAGTCGTCTCCTGCCCGGATCCACTGCCTCCGCCCCGTCCCTGACCACCAAATCGCTGCGCCGCCGCTCTACCTCGACCTCGATCGCCTGATCTTCTCCTGAAGCCTCCCCGTGTTCCTCCTCGTCCCCGCGCCTCTGCTTCACCAGAGACTGGCCCCGTCGCCGCCCAAGTCCACCGGGGCTTCAGCCGTGCCCATGCCCTCCTCCACGAGCTGCCCTGCCGGACCTCTCCTACAGCCGATCTCCCCTCCCGCAGCGCCCCTCCTTCTCCTGCCCGAGCCATGCCTTGTACCTGGCCTCCTCCAACCGTCGCCCTCTGCTTCGAGCTGCCTCCCGCGCCTCGATGTCCTCTAAGACCGGCCGGATCCATCTTCCCGCGCCCGGACCAGCCCGTCCGCTCCATCCCGCCGCTCGCCGGAGACCCAGACGTCCCCGCCGTCGCCGTTGACTGCATGCGAGCTTGAGCCCGCGTCCTATGCTGCAACCTCGAACGAGCGCCTCGACCTCGACCCTGCCTCAAGCCGCGCTGCCTTCACCTGGAGATCGCGCCAAGTACAGCGCCGCCTCGCCCCCGCGGCGTCGACCTGTTGTCGCCGTGGCCTCTACATCCTTTGCATCGAGCAGGTGCTTGCCTGCTCATCCCGCTCGCGCCTTTGGTCGCTGCGTTGACCGCGCCTTCCTCGCCTATGTGGAACGCGACCAGCGCCAAGGCCCAGCCCCGCCGCCCAAAGCCGGCCCCCTCTGCTTCCGACAGGGCCGAGCCCTTGGTGAGCGCCCAGCCGCTCTGTTGCGGCCCAGATCCTGTTTTTTTGCAGTCTCTGCGATTTAGCTATTATCCAGGATTTACCAGTTTTACAGAAAACCCCTCAAACATCATGCATATAATAGCTCATTAACCGTGCATCGGATTAAAAGGTTTTATATATGTAAAATGCTTAGAATTTCCTCTAGTTTCATAATATCCAATTTTCATCCATGTTTAAAATGTTTAAATTGCTTTTTGTTTAAATTTGCTCAAATGCCATGTTAAAATGATTTATTTCATAACTAAATAACCGTAGCTCCATTTTAAATAAACTTTATATGTAAATGGGGTGGAAAAATGCCTAGTTTAACATGGTGCACTCATCTTGCATGCTTAACAATTCTAAAATATGGTTTAGGGCAGAACAGTACCATTTCCAATATATGCACATGAGGATTTTCCGGATTTGTTGTTTGTTATTTCCGGCCTCATTTAAACTTGCCTAAATAGTTAGTTTACTTATGCTTCACCTCTTGCCATGTTTAACAATATTTAATATTATTGGGTACATAACCGAGAGCGAACTAAATAACTTGAATGTGGTGTTTCGTCAATATGCAACTCGTTGCATATTGTGTTCCACTTAACTTGTAGTATTGTTTGTGCACTTAGCCATGCCATGCCTCTTTAAACCGGACATGCATCATACTTGGTTGCGCATCATGCCATGTTTATGTGATGGTTGTTTACTATGTTGCTTGCTTCTTTCCGGGTTGCTTCTCTCGTTAGCTTCGGTTTCGTTCCGGAGTTGTAAGGATCCGTTCGACTACGTTCGCTTGTCTTCTTCATGGACTCGTTCTTCTTCCTAGCTGGATCTCAGGCAAGATGACCATACCCTCGAAATCACTTTTATCTTTGCTTGCTAGTTGTTCGTTCTATCGCTATGCCGTGCTACCTACCACTTGCTATATCATGCCTCCCATATTGCCATGTCAAGCCTCTAACCCACCTTCCTAGCAAACCGTTGTTTGGCTATGTTACCGCTTTTGCTCAGCCCTTCTTATAGCGTTGCTAGTTGCAGGTGAAGATGAAGTTTGTTCCTTGTTGGAACATGGATATGTTGGGATATCACAATATCTTTAATTTAATTAATGCATCTATATACTTGGTAAAGGGTGGAAGGCTCGGCCTTATGCCTGGTGTTTTGTTCCACTCTTGCCGCCCTAGTTTCTGTCATATCGGTATTATGTTCCTGGATTTTGTGTTCCTTACACGGTTGGGTATATGGGGACCCCTTCACAGTCCGCGTTGAATGAAACTCCTCCAGCAAGGCCCAACATTGGTTTTACCATTTGCCTACCTACCACCTATACCTTTCCCTTGGGTTCTGCAGACTCAAGGGTCATCTTTATTTTAGACCCCCCCTCGGGCCAGTGCTCCTCTGAGTGTTGGTCCGAACCGAGCTGCCTGCGGGGCCACCTCGGGGAAACTCGAGGCCTGGTTTTACTCGTAGCTAGTCTCATCCGGATGTGCCCTGAGAATGAGATATGTGCAGCTCTTATCGGGATTTGTCGGCACAATCGGGTGGTCTTGCTGGTTTAGTTTCACCATTGTCGAAATGTCTTGTAACCGGGATTCCGAGACTGATCGGGTCTTCCTGGTAGAAGGATTATCCTTCGTTGATCATGAGAGCTTATAATGGGCTAAGTTGGGACACCCCTGCAGGGTATAAACTTTCGAGAGCCGTGCCCGCGGTTATGTGGCAGATGGGAATTTGTTAATGTCCGGTTGTAGAGAACTTGACACTTGACTTAACTAAAATACATCAACCGCGTGTGTATCCGTGATGGTCTCTTTTCGGCAGGGTCCGGGAAGTGAACACGGTTTGGGTTATGCATGTGCGTAAGTAGTTTCAGGATCACTTCTTGATCACTTCTAGCTTCACGATCGTTGCGTTGCTTCTCTTCTCGCTCTTATTTGCGTATGTTAGCCACCATATATGCTTAGTGCTTGCCGCAGCTCCACCTCATTACCCTATCCTACCCATAAGCTTGAATAGTCTTGATCTCGCGGGTGTGAGATTGCTGAGTCCTCGTGACTCACAGATTCTACCAAACAGTTGCAGGTGCCGACGATACCAGTGCAGGCGATGCTACCGAACTCAAGTGGGAGTTCGACGAGGACCTTGGTCATTACTATGTTTCGTTTCCTGTTGATCAGTAGTGGAGCCCAGTTGGGACGATCGGGGATCTAGCAGTTGGGTTATCTTCTTTTCTTTTGGCTTTGACCGTAGTCGGTCTATGGGTGTACTCTGGATGATGTATGATTTATTTAAGTATTGTGTGAAGTGGCGATTGTAAGCCAACTCTCTTTATCCCATTCTTGTTCATTACATGGGATTGTGTGAAGATGACCCTTCTTGCGACAAAACCTACAATGCGGTTATGCCTCTAAGTCGTGCCTCGACACGTGGGAGATATAGCCGCATCGTGGGCGTTACAAGTTGGTAATCAGAGCCATCCCCGACTTAGGAGCCCCCTGCTTGATCGAATCGCTGACGTTGTTGACTCTAGAACAAAATGTTTTGAGTCTTAGGATTATATATATCGGAGAGAAGGATTCTTTTTACTCCTCAGTCCCTTCGTCACTCTGGTGAGGTCTCCTGACGTAGATGTTTTGTCTTTCCTCTCCTCAAATTTCACTAAATTTTTTTTAGGATCACGCGGGTATCTTGGGATCGTTCCGATATTCTTGTGACGAGAACATTGTTCTTGGTGCCTCCTGACATTTAGGGGTTGTGGCAGTGTCCCGGGGAGTTGAGCTTCGAGGTGTTGTCGTCACAATTTTATCGTTGCAGTTTTGGAATACCTGAGTTTTTTTCGCCGACATCGAAAATCTCTTTTATGCAGTTGTTGGTGAGATCACCTCGACGCCACTCAGTACTGGGGCGGGAGTTCGGGAGTATTGCCATAGCTCGTATAACGGATGCTTTTCGAAGGTTGAGGTACACGATTTCCAGAGTTTTCTTGGTTATGTGTTGACGGATGGATACAGCTGGATCTAGGGATTGTTAGTTTGGGTGAGATATTATGCGTCCCCTGTATCCCCAGCACCAGATTGCATAACCAGAAAGTTTCTGGAGTTTATAGGTGGGAATTCAAGTAGCTCCTAGAATATCTTTCCGATAGATGCATGATATGGGATTGGGTAAATCTCTATCATATGTATTTGTTCCGGCTTATTCTGCGAGCCAAATCCTTTGTTTTGTTTTGTTTTTGATTTGTGGTATTCGAGTTGCTTCGATGTCAAGTGTTGATTCCATACCTTTCTAAATGGTGTTCTCATGTGAATACTAATCCTTCTTGATCATTGAGGTTGTCATGTCAATTCTTTTCCAACCGGCGTGTTTATCATCAAGTGCATCTGACCATCCCAACATTCGCAAGATCAATTCTAAGTTCTTTCTCAACGGTGTTCGTTTCATCCGACCCAAGTTGCCTTTGTTTTCCTGCCCTCCCACCCTTTTCTTCAAGGACTCGGATTTCTTAATCAAGTATCCTTTTAGTGATGGGAAGTCCCTCCATTCTTTTCCATCAATGTTCTTACCCGGCGATTTCCCATAAAGATACTAACGGAGCTTCAAGTTCGTCATTCTTCACTCGTTTTCTTCTCCGGTGGTTTCAATTCAAGCTTTCAGTGTTGATCATATTCCTTTCCTTGTTTCAAATGCTTTCTTATGCCGGTGTATCTCTTAATCATTCACCTGTCGCTTTCCATTTGTTCCGTTGTGCTGAAGATATCTCGGAAGATTCGTGCTTCTATTCTAGATCCGTTCAAGCTATCTCGAGGTTGTTATCTCATTCAAGACATTTAATTCAACCGGTGCAATCTCTCTTCCAAGAAACATTTCCAATGGTGTTTTTTTTGAGTGGGCCCTAACCCACAGGTCTTTTCCCAGGATCTTACCTGACTCTTCTAATTTTTTCCGGAGCTATTCTCAAATTCATTTCAAAGTATGACGTAAGTATGAATTGTCATCAGTCATATGTCTTTCTCCAAGATCTTTCAAATTCTGGTCATCGTTGGTTCATCATTTCTATTCTTCATTGTTCCGGAGTGGCTCATCATTTGTCATGGTGGTTCTCATGATCTTTCTCAACATTTGAAGACCAAAGAAGAGTTTTCCTCCAAATCTTATCCGTTCTCTCAAGATTCGTGGTTCTAACTTTATGCCATCCTCTCATAATTGTTTTCGATTGTGACAATTATTTTCACCCATCCAGAGCAATTCAGGAGTCTTTTCAGATTGATTCTCCATAGCCATCATCTCAGAATTATTCATTCTCAGCTTTCAGCTCTCGTTCTCGAATCTTACCGGTGCATTGTTCAAGTATTCTCTAATCAGCTCGTGATCTATTCGTTCACTTGTATCTAAATTCTGTCAAGTATCTTTATTCGTTTTCTAATTCTTCCCGGTGAATTGTGCCTTTGCTACTTTCATTTTCAATTCTTATGGTGGTTCGTTCAAGAGTTCTCTTTCTTGGTTATCATATCAATTCATTCGTTTTTTCCAAATCCTACCGGTGGATCGTGGAAGACTTTTCTCAAGTTTGCGCTATATCTATCTTAATCCTGTCTATGAGAATAAGTAGTATGCCGAATCCATTGCTTGTCATCAATCTAAATTGGTGAAGGATACGCTTAACGTAATTCTTATTATTGTTTCATCCAAGTCATCTAGTTTCTTCTTTCCGGAGTTTGTCCACCAGGTCACATTCTCGGTTCGAGATGCTTCATCTTTTCTTATCCGGAGTTCCAAGTCTTTCGCTTTATCTCGTCGGGAAGCTCCATCTAAATCATCGCAAGGCTTCACCTTGTGTTTTCAAATTCTCTTTCTTTTTATCATCCTTTTATTACCGGAGTTCTTCATGGAGGCTCTACATGGTGGTTCATCAAGGATCTTTTTCATTCTTCATTTGTTCTTCAAGATTTCTCTCGGAGTTATGATCCGCCAAGCTATACTCTAAAATAAACATGATGCTCAACACATGTTTAGTTTTGAGGAGTTCAAGCATTCTTCATCTTGCATCTGAAGTGCGGTTCTTCCTATCTCATCTCTTGAGATGGTGTTATGTCACTCTTGGAAATTTCTCCTCGTGTTTCATGATTCACAAGTCGTCAGGAATGAGATATGTAAACCCATCATTTTCTCTTCATTCATGAGTTGTTTCAACTCATCATCACCATTTCTTCCTTTGTTGGAGTTATCTTGTGGCATATTTCACCTAAAGCCTTCCCTAAGGAATGTTGTTATTGTGGTGCTTATCAATGA
Source organism: Triticum aestivum (assembly GCF_018294505.1). NCBI lineage: Eukaryota > Viridiplantae > Streptophyta > Magnoliopsida > Poales > Poaceae > Triticum > Triticum aestivum. The sequence goes on along the minus strand of NC_057796.1, from coordinate 273,736,879 downwards.
TCCAAGTTTTCTCCTATCCTCTCGGCGAAAGAAGTTTTCATCTCTTCTTTGATCTCAAGCAAGCAATTCTTTTTCGTTAGTGACAAAAATTTCACCTCAAGTTTTGAGATGTTTTCCATAAGCCCACTACAAGCTTATTCTTTTGTTGTTCATTTTCCAACAACTCCGTTCTAGAATTTCTTGTAAGCGTGCTCTTTCAAGATCTTGTTTCCCTCTGTTCATTCCATTCCATTCTATTCTTTCGTTCCGGAGGCATTGTGATGTTGCTCTCTTCACTCATCATCTCGAATTGTGAGGATCGTGTTCTTCTCGTGCTTATCCTTTTAACCGGAGTGTTGTGTCATCTATTCAAGTTCTTTCATCTTATCAAGTTTATCCTCTCCTTTCAACCGGAGTGCTGTTTGGAATCATTCTTACCCCTTGTGTCATTCTTTTAATTGTTTTGGAGGTAGTGTGTTGTTGATTTCGTCAAGGATCATCCAATCTTCCCAAGTTCATGATTCTAATTCCTTCCATTTTTCAACCGGAGTGCTACTTAAATTTTCTTGTTCTTATTCCTTGTCTATCTCGCTTAACCGGAGTGGTTTCAATGTCTCTCTTGTCACCTAAGATCTTGGTTCTCGCCGTATTCCTTGTTTCCTCATTTTACCGGAGAGCCTCAATGTTGTTCGTCTCCCTTGTACCTTTTCTTCCAAGTTTTTTTCAACCTCTCAAGGTTCTTTGATTTCACTCTTTTGTCCAACAAGCAACTTTGTCTTCCTATTCCGCTTCCGTCTCGTTCCTAAGATCTCGGGACGAGATCTCTTGTAAGTGGAGGAGTGTTGTGACGCCCCAAGACCGACGCTCCAGATGCCTTCCATGTTTGGCGTGTCAGCTGTGTTAATTATTTGTTTGCTGCATTCATCATGTCATCATGCATATTGCATCCGCATGTTTTCTTAAAAACTTGCATCCGCTCGTAGTTGCCACGTCCCCCTTGCTTTCGTTGACCGTTCCAAGACCAACCTTGTTCTTCGTTTTCCCTCTTGCCTAAACCGGAGTCTCTTTGCACAGTCCATCAACCTCTCGCGCGTGTCCGAAACTTCCCCGAACCCGACCCGCTCAGTTATCAAAGTTGGATTCAGATCATCCCCAAACATCTATAAAACATCTCTGTTTTCTTAATCGGACTTTCTAACCTATATTTTCTCAGCCGTCCGATTACGATCGGAGGGGCTAGAATGCCCCTACCCAAATGACCTAGCTATATATAAGGGGGTAACCCTAATTTTTAGGCCACTTGTCTCATCCATCTTCCTGCCTGCCGCCACTCCACCAAATCCCCCTCGGGATCCATCCCCCAATCAGCCCAGCTACCTTCCTCCAACCCGCACCCGCAGCCTCCTCCCTCGATCTGTGCAACCATCCAACTAGCGCTCGAGCCCGAGCTCCTTCGATCGGAGCCACCGAGAGATCCCTGCTGCCCCGAGCTCCTCCCGTTTGCTCCTCTCTCCATGGCGCCGTCGCCGCCGGCCAGCACTCCGAGCAGAGCAGCCGGACCAGCAGGTCCCCGTCTCGCGTCCCTTCCTTCCCTTCTGCTCCGTTTATCTCTCCCTCCCTTAATTTCTTAGCTCTCTCCTCTCTGTTCGTCGACACGACCACGCTGTCGCCATGGCCTACATCGCCTCGCTGGAGATCGTCGTCTCCTGCCCGGATCCACTGCCTCCGCGCCGTCCCTGATCACCAAATCGCTGCGCCGCCACTCTGCCTCGACCTCGATCGCCTCATATTCTCCTGAAGCCTCCCCGTGTTCCTCCTCGTCCCCGCGCCTCTGCTTCACCGGAGACTGGCCCCGTCGCCGCCCAAGTCCACCGGGGCTTCAGCCGTGCCACTGCCCTCCTCCACGAGCTGCCCTGCCGGACCTCTCCTGCAGCCGAGCTCCCCTCCTGCAGCGCCCCTCCTTCTCCTGCCCGAGCCATGCCTTGTACCTGGCCTCCTCCAACCGTCACCCTCTGCTTCGAGCTGCCTCCCACGCCTCGATCTCCTCTAAGACCGGCCGGATCCATCTTCCCGCGCCTGGACCAGCCCGTCCGCTCCATTCCGCCGCTCGCCGGAGACCCAGATGTCCCCGCCGTTGCCGTTGACTGCGTGCGAGCTCGAGCCCGCGTCCTCTGCTGCATCCTCGAACGAGCGCCTCGACCTCGACCCTGCCTCAAGCCCCGCGCCGCCTTCACCCGGAGATCGCGCCAAGTACAGCGCCGCCTCGCCCCTGCGGCGTCGACCTGTTGCCGCCGCTGCCTCTGCATCCTCTGCATCGAGCAGGTGCTCGCCTGCTCATCCCGCTCGCACCTCTGGTCGCTGCGTTGACCGCGCCTTCCTCGCCTACGTGAAACGCGACCAGCGCCAAGGCCCAGCCCCGCCGCCTGATACGTCTCCAACGTATCTATAATTTTTGATTGCTCCATGCTATATTATCTACTGTTTTGGACTATATTGGGCTTTATTATTCACTTTTATATTACTTTTGGGACTAACCTATTAACCGGAGGCCCAACCCAGAATTGCTGTTTTTTGCCTATTTCAGTGTTTCGGAAAAACGGAATATCAAGCGGAGTCCAAACGGAATGAAACCTTCGGGAACGTGATTTTCTCACTAGAAGCAATCCAGGAGACTTGGACCCTACGTCAAGCAACAGAGGAGGCGGCCACGAGGGTAGAGGGAGCCCCCCCATAGGGTGCGCCCCCTGCCTCGTGGGCCCTCCGATGCTCCTCCGACGCCATTCTTCCTCCTATATATATCCACGTACCCTCAAACGATCAGAACAGGAGCAAAAACCCTAATTCCACCGCCGCAACTTTCTGTATCCACGAGATCCCATCTTGGGGCCTTTTCCGGAGCTCCGCCGGAGGGGGCAATTGATCACAGAGGGCTTCTACATCATCCTATCCCTACCGATGAAGTGTGAGTAGTTTACCTCAGACCTTCGGGTCCATAGTTATTAGCTAGATGGCTTGTTCTCTCTTTTTGGATCTCAATACAAAGTCCCCCCCTCTCTCGTGGAGATCTATTCAATGTAATCTTCTTTTTGCGGTGTGTTTGTTGAGACCGATGAATTGTGGGTTTATGATCAAGATTATCTATGAACAATATTTGATTCTTCTCTGAAATCTTTTATGTATGATTGGTTAACTTTGCAAGTCTCTTCGATTTATCAGTTTGGTTTGGCCAACTAGATTGGTTCTTCTTGCAATGGGAGAAGTGCTTAGCTTTGGGTTCGATCTTGCGGTGTCCTTTCCCAGTGACAGCAGGGGCAGCAAGGCACGTATTGTATCATTGCCATCGAGGATAACAAGATGGGGTTTATATCATATTGCATGAATTTATCCCTCTACATCATGTCATCTTGCTTAAGGCGTTACTCTGTTTTTAACTTAATACTCTAGATGCATGCTGGATAGCGGTCGATGAGTGGAGTAATAGTAGTAGATGCAGAATCGTTTCGGTCTACTTGTTTCGGACGTGATGCCTATATACATGATCATGCCTAGATACTCTCATAACTATGCTCAATTTTGTCAATTGCTCAACAGTAATTTGTTCACCCACCGTAGAATACTTATGCTCTCGAGAGAAGCCACTAGTGAAACCTATGGCCCCCGGGTCTATTCTCATCATATCAATCTTCCATCACTTTACTTTTGCTTTGTTCTTACTTTTGCCCTTTTATTTTACTTTGCTTTCTTATACCAAAAACACCAAAAATATTATCTATCTCCTTTATCAGTTTTAATCCTTGCAAGTGGCCATGAAGGGATTGACAACCCCTTTATCGCGTTGGTTGCGAGAGTTTGTTATTTGTGTAGGTGCGAGGGAGTTGAGCGTAGGCTCCTACTGGATTGATACCTTGGTTCTCAAAAACTGAGGGAAATACTTACGCTACTTTGCTGCATCATCCTCTCCTCTTCGGGGAAATCCAACGCAGTGCTCAAGAGGTAGCAAGCAGAATTTCTGGCGCCGTTGCCGGGGAGCTCTATGCAAAAAGTGAACATACCAAGTACCCATCACTATCTCATCTCCCGCATTACATTATTTGCCATTTGCCTCTCGTTTTCCTCTCCCCCACTTAACCCTTGCCGTTTTATTTGCCCTCTCTTTTTTCCTCCTCCTCTCTCTCTCCGTTTGCCGTTTTCTCGCTTGCTCCTTGTTTGCTCGTGTGTTGGATTGCTTGTTGTCACTATGGCTCAAGATACTACCAAATTGTGTGACTTTACCAATACCAACAATAATGATTTCCTTAGCACTCCGATTGCTCCTCTTGCCAATACTGAATCTTGTGAAATCAATACCGCTTTGTTGAATCTTGTTATGACAGATCAATTCGCCGGCCTTCCTAGTGAAGATGCCGCTACTCATCTAAATAGCTTCGTTGATTTGTGTGATATGCAAAAGAAGAAAGATGTTGATAATGATATTGTTAAATTGAAGCTGTTTCCTTTTTCGCTTAGAGATCGTGCTAAAGCTTGGTTTTCGTCTTTGCCTAAAAATAGTATTGATTCTTGGAACAAGTGCAAAGATGCCTTTATCTCTAAGTATTTTCCTCCCGCTAAGATCATCTCTCTTAGAAACGATATTATGAATTTTAAGCAACTTGATCATGAACATGTTGCACAAGCTTGGGAGAGAATGAAACTTATGCTACGTAATTGTCCTACTCATGGCTTGAACTTGTGGATGATTATTCAAATTTTTTATGCCGGATTGAATTTTGCTTCTAGAAATCTTTTAGATTTGGCCGTGGGAGGCACTTTTATGGAAATCACTTTAGGAGATGCTACTAAACTCCTAGATAATATTATGGTTAATTATTCTCAATGGCACACTGAAAGATCTACTAATAAAAAAGTGCATGCGATAGAAGAAATCAATGTTTTGAGTGGAAATATGGATGAACTTATGAAATTATTTGCTACTAAGAGTGTTTCTTCTGATCCTAATGATATGCCTTTGTCTACCTTGATTGGGAATAATAATGAATCTATGGATGTGAATTTTGTTGGTAGGAATAATTTTGGTAACAACGCGTATAGAGGGAATTTTAATCCTAGGCCTTATACTAGTAATCCTTCTAATAATTATGGTAATTCCTGCAACAACTCTTATGGAAATTTTAATAAGATGCCCTCTGAATTTAAGAATAGTGTTAAAGAGTTTATGAATTCACAAAAGAATTTTAATGCTTTGCTTGAAGAGAAATTGCTTAAAGTTGATGAATTGGCTAGGAACGTTGATAGAATTTCTCTTGATGTTGATTCTTTAAAGCTTAGATCTATTCCTCCTAAGTCAACCTGGCAATCAGGTCGGGTTTCACCGGATCGACCTCTACCAGACCCATGCCCAATAAGTAAATGGGTCTAACCCTTTGCCCACGACCCTACCCATGGGTATACAAGCAGACCCACGCCCGAACCCGATGGATGACCTGACCCATTAGGGCGCCCATCAGGTTTGAAATAAATATTTGTTTTTATTTTATACTTCAAAAATAGTACACGTCTTGTCGTAAGTGTGCCCATCTGGCAGCTACGACCTGTGAGGAAGAGCTGGAAAGGTCACACCTTCTTATATAGCTAGCAAGATGGTTCCTTCTTGTTCTCTACGCGAGGTGGGACTAAACAAGTCTGTTCCTTTGCCTGAGCACCAGCCTTTAGCTGCATGGGCTGCATATTGCAAGTTGGGCCGAAAATTTAACACAATATATGGACTTGAGGGCTTGGTCCAAACAAGTAATTGAGCAAAGGCCTTGATGAATGGTGCTTCTTATTAGTGTTTTTTCGGCCCAAGTTTGATGGACTTTCATATCGGTGGATGTGATCTTTGTGGTCGTGGTGTGGTGCTTCTTATTAGTGTTTTTTCAGCATAGATGGCTGTTTTTTTGAGGGTGCATAGATGGCTGTTGGATGATAGGGGTTAGTGTATTTTGTGCATCAAAGGGCCCACATGTCAGATAATCGGGCGACCCATGGGCAAGACCTTATGCCCGTACCCTACCCACGACTAATCGGGTTACCCATCGGGCTTACCCATGGGTGAGGATGACGACCCATACCCTACCCATTCGGGTCGGGTGCCCATGGGCGCGGCCACCCATGGGTCGGATTGCCGGGTTGACTCCTAAGCATGATATCAATGAGTCTATCAAAGCCATGAGAATTTCCATTGATGAGTGCAAGGAAAGAACCGCTAGGATGCGTGCTTCAAAAGATGCCTTTATTAAAGCGTGTTCTTCCGATACCTATGAAAATAAAGATGAAGATCTAAAAGTTATTGATGTGTCCCCTATTAAATCTTTGTTTTGCAATATGAATCTTGATAATGATGGGATTGAATATGATCCACCTTTACCTAGAAGGCGTTCTAAAAATTCGGAGTTTCTAGATCTTGATGATGAAATTGATAAAAGTGGGATTGAAAAAAGTAAAACCCTAGATGATGCTAAACCCACTATTTTGGATCTCAAGGAATTTCATTATGAGAGTTGTTCTTTGATTGATTGTATTTCCTTGTTGCAATCCGTGCTAAATTCTCCTCATGCTTATAGTCAAAATAAAGCCTTCACTAAACATATCGTTGATGCTTTGATGCAATCTTATGAAGAAAAACTTGAATTAGAAGTTTCTATCCCTAGAAAACGTTATGATGAGTGGGAACCTACAATAAAAATAAAAATTAAGGATCATGAGTTCTATGCTTTGTGTGATTTGGGTGCTAGTGTTTCCACGATTCCGAAAACTTTATGTGATATTCTAGGCTTCTATGAATTTGAAGATTGCTCTCTAAATTTGCACCTTGCGGATTCTACTATTGAAAAGCCAATTGGAAGGATTAATGATGTTCTTATTGTTGCTAATAGGAACTATGTGCCCGTTGATTTTATCGTTCTTGATATTGATTGCAATCCTTCTTGCCCTATTATTCTTGGTAGACCGTTTCTTAGAACGATTGGTGCGATTATTGATATGAAAGAAGGTAATATTAGATTCCAATTTCCTTTGAGGAAAGGTATGCAACACTTCCCTAGAAAGAAGATAAAATTACCGTATGAATCTATCATGAGAGCCACGTATGGATTGCCTACCAAAGATGGCAATACCTAGATCTATCCGTATCTTGATGCCTAGCTAGGGGCGTTAAACGATAGTGCTTGTTGGGAGGCAACCCAATTTTATTTTGATTTTTGATTTTTTTGTTTCTGTTAGGAAGAAATAAATTTTGTTTAGTCTCTGGTTAGATGTGTTTGTGTGCTTAAATTAGTGTTTGTGCCAAGTTAAACCTATTGGATCTTCTCGGAATAAGAGTTATTTGATCTTGCTGTAATTTCCAGAAACTTTACGCTCAGTGCCCGAATTGTTAAAAATCACCAGAACGTGATAAAATACCGATTCCAATTTCTGCTGATCAATAAACAAATTATCTAGGTCGTCCAATTTTGGCAGAATTTTTTGGGTTCCAGAAGTTTGCGTTAGTTACAGATTACTACAGACTATTCTGTTTTTGACAGATTCTGTTTTTCCTGTGTTGTTTGCTTATTTTGATGAATCTATGGCTAGTAAAAGAGTTTATAATCCATAGAGAAGTTGGAATACAGTAGGTTTAACACCAATAGGTTTAACACCAATATAAGTAAAGAATGATTTCATTACAGTACCTTGAAGTAGTCTTTTGTTTTCTTTCTCTAACGGAGCTCACGAGATTTTTGTTGAGTTTTGTGTTGTGAAGTTTACAAGTTTTGAGTGAAATCTTTTGATGGATTATGGAACAAGGAGTGGCAAGAGCCTAAGCTTGGGGATGCCCATGGCACCCCCAAGATAATCCAAGGACACCAAAAAGTCAAAGCTTGGGGATGCCCCGGAAGGCATCCCCTCTTTCGTCTACTTCCATCGGTAATTTACTTGGAGCTATATTTTTATTCACCAACATGATAAGTGTTTTGCTTGGAGCGTCTTGTGTGATTTGAGTCTTTGCTTTTTAGTTTACCACAATCATCCTTGCTGTACACACCTTTTGAGAGAGCCATACATGAATTGGAATTTGATAGAATACTCTATGTGCTTCACTTATATCTTTTAAGCTAGATAAATTTGTCCTATGAGCTTCACTTATATCTTTTGACCTATATGATTTTTGCTCTAGTGCTTCACTTAGATCTTTTAGAGCACGGTGGTGGACTTGTTTTAAAGAAACTATTGATCTCTCATGCTTCACTTAGATTATTTTGAGAGTCTCTAATAGCATGGTAAATTGCTTAAGAATAAAAATATGCTTGGTATTCTAGATTTGTGAACCTATCTTTTGAGTGTGTTGAATACTAAGAAAAGTTTGATGCTTGATAATTGTCTTGAGATATAAAGATGGTGATATTAGAGTTATGCTAGTTGAGTAGTTGTGAATTTGAGAAGTACTTGTGTTAAAGTTTGTGATTCCCGTAGCATGCACGTATGGTGAACCGTTGTGTGATGAAGTCGGAGCATGATTTATTTATTGATTGTCTTCCTTATGAGTGGCGGTCAGGGACGAGCGATGGTCTTTCCCTACCAATCTATCCCCCTAGGAGAATGCGTGTAATACTTTGGTTTTTGATGACTTCTAAATTTTTGCAATAAGTATATGAGTTCTTTATGTTTAATGTTGAGTCCATGGATCATATGCACTTTTTCCCATCCTTCCACCATTGCTAGCCTCTCTAATACCGCACACTTTTCGCCGGTATCATACACCCACCACAAACCTTCCTCAAAACAGCCACCATACCTACCTATCATGGCATTTCCATAGCCATTCCGAGATATATTGCCATGCAACTTTCCACCGTTCCGTTTATTATGACATGCTCCATCATTGTCATATTGCTAGCATGATCATGTAGTTGACATCGTATTTGTGGCAAAGCCACCGTTCATAATTCTTTCATACATGTCACTCTTGATTCATTGCATGTCCCGGTACACTGCCGGAGGCATTCATATAGAGTCATATTTTGTTCTAAGTTTCGAGTTGTAATTGTTGAGTTGTAAGAAAAATAAAAGTGTGATGATCATCATTTTTAGAGCATTGTCCCAAGTGAGGAAAGGATGATGGAGACTATGATTCCCCCACAAGTCGGGATGAGACTCCGGACGAAAAATAAAAAAAAGAAAGAAAAAAAGAAAAAAAAGAGGCCATAAAAAAAGAGAAAAGGCCCAAAGAAAAAGAAGAGAGAATAAGAGAGAAGGGACAATGTTACTATCCTTTTACCACACTTGTGCTTCAAAGTAGCACCAAGATCTTCATGATAAAGAGTCTCTCGTTTTGTCACTTTCATATACTAGTGGGAATTTTCATTATAGAACTTGGCTTGTATATTCCAATGATGGGCTTCCTCAAATTGCCCTAGGTCTTCGTGAGCAAGCGAGTTGGATGCACACCCACTTAGTTTCTTTTGATGAGCTTTCATATACTTATAGCTCTAGTGCATCCGTTGCATGGCAATCCCTACTCACTCACATTGATATCTATTGATGGGCATCTCCATAGCCCGTTGATATGCCTAGTTGATGTGAGACTATCTTCTCCCTTTTTGTCTTCTCCACAACCACCATTCTATTCCACATATAGTGCTATGTCCATGGCTCACGCTCATGTATTGCGTGAAGATTGAAAAAGTTTGAAAATTCTAAAAGTATGAAACAATTGCTTGGCTTGTCATCGGGGTTGTGCATGATTTAAATACTTTGTGTGGTGAAGATAGAGCATAGCCAGACTATATGATTTTGTAGGGATAACTTTCTTTGGCCATGTTATTTTGAGAAGACATGATTGCTTTATTAGTATGCTTGAAGTATTATTATTTTTATGTTAATATGAACTTTTGTCTTGAATCTTACGGATCTGAATATTCATACCACAATTAAGGAGCTTTACATTGAAATTATGCCAAGTAGCACTCCGCATAAAAAATTCTTTTTTATCATTTACCTACTCGAGGACGAGCAGGAATTAAGCTTGGGGATGCCTGATACGTCTCCAACGTATCTATAATTTTTGATTGCTCCATGCTATATTATGTACTATTCTGGACTATATTGGGCTTTATTATTCACTTTTATATTACTTTTGGGACTAACCTATTAACTGGAGGCCCAGCCCAGAATTGCTGTTTTTTGCCTATTTCAGTGTTTCGGAAAAACGGAATATCAAACGGAGTCCAAACGGAATGAAACCTTCGGGAACGTGATTTTCTGACCAGAAGCAATCCAGGAGACTTGTACCCTACGTCAAGCAACAGAGGAGGCGGCCACGAGGGTGGAGGGCACGCCCCCCCTAGGGCGTGCCCCCTGCCTCGTGGGCCCTCCGATGCTCCTCCGATGCCCTTCTTCCTCCTATATATATCCACGTACCCTCAAACGATCAGAACAAGAGCAAAAACCCTAATTCCACCGCCACAAATTTCTGTATCCACGAGATCCCATCTTGGGGCCTTTTCCGGAGCTCCACCGGAGGGGGCAATTGATCACGGAGGGCTTCTACATCATCCTAGCCCTACCGATGAAGTGTGAGTAGTTTACCTCAGACCTTCGAGTCCATAGTTATTAGCTAGATGGCTTCTTCTCTCTTTTTGGATCTCAATACAAAGTTCTCCCCCTCTCTCATGGAGATCTATTCGATGTAATCTTCTTTTTGCGGTGTGTTTGTTGAGACCGATGAATTGTGGGTTTATGATCAAGATTATCTATGAACAATATTAGATTCTTCTCTGAAATCTTTTATGTATGATTGGTTATCTTTGCAAGTCTCTTCGATTTATCAGTTTGGTTTGGCCAACTAGATTGGTTCTTCTTGCAATGGGAGAAGTGCTTAGCTTTGGGTTCGATCTTGCGGTGTCCTTTCCCAGTGACAGCAGGGGCAGCAAGGCACGTATTGTATCGTTGCCATCGAGGATAACAAGATGGGGTTTATATCATATTGCATGAATTTATCCCTCTACATCATGTCATCTTGCTTATGGCGTTACTCTGTTTTTAACTTAATACTCTAGATGCATGCTGGATAGCGGTCGATGAGTGGAGTAATAGTAGTAGATGCAGAATCGTTTCGGTCTACTTGTTTCGGACGTGATGCCTATATACATGATCATGCCTAGATACTCTCATAACTATGCTCAATTCTGTCAATTGCTCAACAGTAATTTGTTCACCCACCGTAGAATACTTATGCTCTCGAGAGAAGCCACTAGTGAAACCTATGGCCCCCGGGTCTATTCTCATTATATCAATCTTCCATCACTTTACTTTTGCTTTGTTCTTACTTTTGCCCTTTTATTTTACTTTGCTTTCTTATACCAAAAACACCAAAAATATTATCTATCTCCTTTATCAGTTTTAATCCTTGCAAGTGGCCGTGAAGGGATTGACAACCCCTTTATCGCGTTGGTTGCGAGAGTTTGTTATTTGTGTAGGTGCGAGGGAGTTGAGCGTAGGCTCCTACTGGATTGATACCTTGGTTCTCAAAAACTGAGGGAAATACTTACGCTACTTTGCTGCATCATCCTCTCCTCTTCGGGGAAATCCTACGCAGTGCTCAAGAGGTAGCACCGCCCAAAGCCGACCTCCTCTGCTTCCGACTGGGCCGAGCCCTTGGTGAGCGCCCAGCCGCCCCTGTTGCGGCCCAGATCCTGTTTTTTTGCAGTCTCTGCGATTTAGCTATTATCCAGGATTTACCAGTTTTACAGAAAAACCCTCAAACATCATGTATATAATAGCTCATTAACCGTGCATCGGATTAAAATGTTTTATATATGTAAAATGCTTAGAATTTCCTCTAGTTTCATAATATCCAATTTTCATCCATGTTTAAAATGTTTAAATTGCTGTTTGTTTAAATTTGCTCAAATGCCATGTTAAAATGATTTATTTCATAACTAAATAACCGTAGCTCCATTTTAAATAAACTTTATATGTAAATGGGGTGAAAAATGCCTAGTTTAACATGTTGCACTCATCTTGCATGCTTAACAACTCTAAAATATGGTTTAGGGCAGAACAGTACCATTTCCAAAATATGCACATGAGGATTTTCCGGATTTGTTGTTTGTTATTTCCGGCCTCATTTAAACTTTCCTAAATAGTTAGTTTACTTATGCTTCACCTCTTGCCATGTTTAACAATATTTAATATTATTGGGTACATAACCGAGAGCGAATTAAATAACTTGAATGTGGTGTTTCGTCAATATGCAACTCGTTGCATATTGTGTTCCACATAACTTGTAGTATTGTTTGTGCACTTTGCCATGCCATGCCTCTTTGAACCGGACATGCATCATACTTGGTTGCGAAACATGCCATGTTTATGTGATGGTTGTTTACTATGTTGCTTGCTTCTTTCTGGGTTGCTTCTCTCGTTAGCTTCGGTTTCATTCCGGAGTTGTGAGGATCCGTTCGACTACGTTCGCTTGTCTTCTTCATGGACTCGTTCTTCTTCCTAGCTGGATCTCAGGCAAGATGACCATACCCTCGAAATCACTTTTATCTTTGCTTGCTAGTTGTTCGTTCTATCGCTATGCCGTGCTACCTACCACTTGCTATATCATGCCTCCCATATTGCCATGTCAAGCCTCTAACCCACCTTCCTAGCAAACCGTTGTTTGGCTATGTTACCGCTTTTGCTCAGCCCTTCTTATAGCGTTGCTAGTTGCAGGTGAAGATGAAGTTTGTTCCTTGTTGGAACATGGATATGTTGGGATATCACAATATCTTTTATTTAATTAATGCATCTATATACTTGGTAAAGGGTGGAAGGCTCGGCCTTATGCCTGGTGTTTTGTTCCACTCTTGCCGCCCTAGTTTCTGTCATATCGGTATTATGTTCCTGGATTTTGTGTTCCTTACACGGTTGGGTATATGGGGACCCCTTCACAGTCCGCGTTGAATGAAACTCCTCCAGCAAGGCCCAACATTGGTTTTACCATTTGCCTACCTACCACCTATACCTTTCCCTTGGGTTCTGCAGACTCAAGGGTCATCTTTATTTTAGACCCCCCCTCGGGCCAGTGCTCCTCTGAGTGTTGGTCCGAACCGAGCTGCCTGCGGGGCCACCTCGGGGAAACTCGAGGCCTGGTTTTACTCGTAGCTAGTCTCATCCGGATGTGCCCTGAGAACGAGATATGTGCAGCTCTTATCGGGATTTGTCGGCACAATCGGGCGGTCTTGCTGGTTTAGTTTCACCGTTGTCGAAATGTCTTGTAACCGGGATTCCGAGACTGATCGGGTCTTCCCGGGAGAAGGATTATCCTTCGTTGATCGTGAGAGCTTACAATGGGCTAAGTTGGGACACCCCTGCAGGGTATAAACTTTCGAGAGCCGTGCTCGCGGTTATGTGGCAGATGGGAATTTGTTAATGTCCGGTTGTAGAGAAATTGACACTTGACTTAATTAAAATACATCAACTGCGTGTGTATCCGTGATGGTCTTTTTTCGGCAGTGTCCGGGAAGTGAACACGGTTTGGGTTATGCATGTGCGTAAGTAGTTTCAGGATCACTTCTTGATCACTTCTAGCTTCACGATCGTTGCGTTGCTTCTCTTCTCGCTCTTATTTGCGTATGTTAGCCACCATATATGCTTAGTGCTTGCCGCAGCTCCACCTCATTACCCTATCCTACCCATAAGCTTAAATAGTCTTGATCTCGCGGGTGTGAGATTGCTGAGTCCTCGTGACTCACAGATTCTACCAAACAGTTGCAGGTGGCGACGATACCAGTGCAGGCGATGCTACCGAACTCAAGTGGGAGTTCGACGAGGATCTTGGTCATTACTATGTTTCGTTTCCTGTTGATCAGTAGTGGAGCCCAGTTGGGACGATCGGGGATCTAGCAGTTGTGTTATCTTCTTTTCTTTTGGCTTTGACCGTAGTCGGTCTATGGGTGTACTCTGAATGATGTATGATTTATTTTAGTATTGTGTGAAGTGGCGATTGTAAGCCAACTCTCTTTATCCCATTCTTCTTCATTACAAGGGATTGTGTGAAGATGACCCTTCTTGCGACAAAACCTACAATGCGGTTATGCCTCTAAGTCGTGCCTCGACACGTGGGAGATATAGCCGCATCGTGGGCGTTACATCTACTCCTTCGTTGTAAGAGTGGAGCGCTCGCCTTCATAAATCTTCTAGTCCCATTCGCTGACATGTGGGACATCAAGCTACCGGGTCCACGTGCCATACCGGAATACAGTGCAAAGCAGCCGGGGTGAAGCACCCCAGTCATGACGCCGGCGTAGTAATGAGCAATGAGGCGTCAAATCACAAAGCTGCACCTTTCCCGCAGTTAAGTTGGAGGGACGAAGCAACCATCATTTCACTCGTTGCTGAATCCGCTTCTCCCTCATCTTCTTCAACTTAACCACGTGTTGCTTCTGCCGTTGTTCTGCCTCATGTGGGACGCAGATCGGCTTGGTAAAGCACTGACACGTGGGACCACAAGTTAGCAAACCGCCAGGACAACGTCCTCCGAAAATAAGAAGCCTAGTCCTAGACGTACAAAGGGCTACGTAGCTGCTATGTATACTTTCCATCTAATCTATATATGCCCCCCCTGATTTTTAGGTGGGGTGGGCCTAATCCTCTCCTTTAATCCAATCAAATAGTCCCACATCACATCAGTTCGTAACTTTACGTAAACCATTACGTGGATGTAGCATTGCTCAAATAAGAAACCTCCCCCGCCATCCGCGCGGCAGAATCACCTCCTTTTTACTAATCTTGATTCTATAATTTTTTAGATCAATATAATTGAGATTTGCATAGATAGCACACAGGAGCAAAACCAAGTGGTACGGTTAAGGGCATCCATAATGTGTAGCCAAATGTGAAAATAGCTTTTGGCATCGTGGGAACCATTGTGGACGGTGTTGCCAAAGCCAAAAAGATGGAACCGAAGCTCCCTGATTGATTGATTGAAGGAATAGAAAAATGCAACGTCTCTCCTCTTTCTCCCATGCTTTGACGCATGTAGTACAGTATAGAGCACAGAGTCTACTCCCCTGTCCCTTCTATCACAAATCACAAAGCAGTGAGGCGTCAAATCACAAAAGCACGGACGAAGCAACCATCATTTCACTCTTCGCTGACTCCGCTTCTCCATCGTCTTCTTCGAGAAACCATCTCACCGCACTAGTACTCCTAGTAGTACTAGTAAAGGACTTCCTGGATGCAAATAAGGCGGTTGTCTCAGCTTGCAGGCGGCACTTGCGAACGACTTACCGTGGTCTCCCTCAATGGTGTTCTCCGTCGAACACACTTCGCCAAACCACCAAAAAAAAGATATCGTCAACGTCACCGTGATGGGGAAGGAAGTCCAATATAGTTACTACCTCCATTTTTTTGTACACAAGGCCAGTATATCAAAATTACAATTTGCAAAGGGCCACTAACACTAATCGAGGCAAAATTGATGGGGTTAGCAACCAAGGACATTAATATCCCCTGCATGCATGCGGAAGTGAGAAGGTTGGTTTGCATGGCGCTGCATTAATCAAGCGATGAGGAGTGAGATGGTTAGCTCTTTGGTCTTTGGAGAAAAAAACGCATTAATTGACACGTGAAACGAGGATTTGTATCGATTAAATCCCGCAAAGGAAAACCCCGCCTTTCTTTTTTAACACTAGTACTCCTAGTACGTACGTACTTATCCTGTTTGGGTCTAGGCCTTGCATTGCCAAACTTCGCCACACATTTTTGCCAAGCTTGCCTAAAGTTTTCAAAATGAGAAGGAGGTACACTTGCGCACGGCTGTCGCGGTCGCACCGCACCCTCACACGGTCGCTCCTGCACGCCGCGGTCGCACCGCACCCTCACATAGTCGCTCCTGCACGCCACAAACCCAACCAAGGGGAACACACCCTCACTGACACGTGCTGTCGCATGTGAACAAACCAAACTCAGCCATCCTATCACTGACACATAATTTTCGTTCATAGAGTATGTTTATCCAACCGCATGTTGGGGAGTATCCGTACGGCCCGTGCGGTGGTCTGTTGGGGAAGAAGAAGAGGTGAGGAAGAAGGAAAGAAGGGTTAGGAGACGTAGGATATTCATCCAACCGCCTGAAATGGTAGACTGACCCAAGTCAGGCGACTTGCATAACAAATATATGTTTTCACACAGCAAAAGATCCATAAAAACAACAACATAAGGAAAAACTATCACTGCTCGCGGAAAGAGACGGCCTCGTCGTCTTTGGCTGTCGGCGCAAACCAGCCATCGCTGCCGACGTGTGTCTCCGCACCGTGATTGTCCTCGGCCTCCAGCTACTCATTCAAGCGGAGTGTGCGGGTGCTCTGCACGGACGAGAGCACAGCCCAGTTCAAGTCGAGGACGTCCGGTTCCGCCTGCAGGAGGGCCTCGATGGCAGCGGCATCCGCGCGCTCCCCGTCGAGTCGAGCCTCCGCCGCCTGGTTCAAGTCCAGGATGTCCGGTTCCGCCTGCAGGAGGGCGTCGATGAGAGCGGCATCCACGCGCTCAGCGTCGAGTTGAGCCTCTGCCGCCCGGTTCAAGTCCAGGACGTCCGGTTCCGCCTGCAGGAGGGCCTCGATGGCAGCGGCATCCGCGCGCTCCGCCTCAAGTTGAGCCTCCGCCGCCCGGTTCACATCCACGACATCCGGTTCCGCCTGCAGGAGAGCCGCAATGGCAGCGGCATGCGCGCACTCTGCGTCGAGTTGAGCCTCTGCCTCCCGGTCCTCCTTTAGTATCGCCATGTTGAACCGCTGGTCCGCCTGCACAATGGGGGACTCGGACACCGGCACGAAGTCGACGTCCATCGTCTCATACCCATTGGGGGCCTTCTGCGCCGCGACCTCCGCCATGAACATTGGATCGGCTTCCTCCTCCTCGTAGCTTGGCTCCAGATAACTTGGGGATTGGCCCGCCACAAAGCGAGCTTGGGAACGGAGGTCTGTGGCGCCGACCGCCGCCGCGATTTCTGTGCGGCGCTCCGGCGTCAGCATCTTGTAGTAAGTGATCTTGCGGCGCATCATGGCTTTCCGGCGAACTAGGGGATGCTTGATGCGGGCTAGGGGATCGAAAGGTGGGGGAATGGGCTGGAGATTTGGTGTGGTTTTAGGGTAGTGGCTGGCGTAGGCCGAGCAGCGAAGGTTCTGGTGTGAATAGTGGGTCCGGTGACGACCGGTCAATCGGTTTTGACTGTACATCGCTCTTGTCGCGTTCGCGTTGCAGCCCGGCACGCTGGACCCTCCACGTCCACCGAATGGAACGCGCTTCGTCTTGCGTTTTCGCTCGCTTGTGGGACCACAGTTGAGAGCAAACCGACGTCCCTCCCCCTCCCCCGCCCGCGTCATTTATTATACCACCACTCCCTCCGTTTTATGCAGAGTAAATAAAAACAGAGGGAGTATACTACGGATGAGGATCCCCTGACGTGGCCGAACCCATTGAGTAACTGACATGCGGGGCCTAGCAAGCATGGGGTCCGCCAGTAAGTGACCGAAAGGGAGGGTAAGGCAGGGATACCTACGTCAGAGGATCCACTTCCACTATACTACTTTGACCAAATGTTAGAGTAATAATATATGACATGCAACTTACACAAATGTTAGAGTAATAATATATGACATGCAACTTACACAAAGCATACATGGTCTAATGCGTTTTTCGAGGCTAACTTTGACCAAATGTTAGAGTAATAATATATGACATGCAACTTACACAAAGCATACGGTCAAATTCGTATGTGAAAGGAGTTTCCAATGATATAATTTTCACATTATACATCTCATGTACTATTAATCTTGTCAATAGTCAAATTGGAAACCATCTCGAGTACAAATCTAGGAGTACGTACGAATCTAACAATATTGATTGGGCGTTGTTGAATGTTGATACCTTTTTGATCAAAGTAGAGATACTTTGACTACACATAAAACTTATATGTAAACTAGAAAGGATAGGAGGGAGTATATTGTACGTTCAAAAATGAAATGAACATTGAATACCCCTTATATATGATTTGCGGATGCTATGATCACCGGTTCAAAATTTTGAATCCGCCTTAGGTAGCACGTGCCCCCACTCGTTCCCTCTCGATTTCATCTCGGGGTCCGGAGATCTATTGAAAGAGGACTAGGGTGGGTACATGCGAATGATACTCGGCGGAATGTTCAAATGAGGCATGCGGGAGGATGGACTCGATTGGAGGGTGACATGATCGATGGAGAAGAGGGTTGGAGAGGAATGAGAAATAAGCAAACACCACATGATTATACTTGAACGGCTCAAATAAACAATAAGTTGTCTCGCTTGGCCTACATAGTGAAAGGCCTAATGCGCAACGCGGAGCACTGACGCTCGAATATGGCCGGGAAAACAGGGAAACCGACATGTGGGGCACACCCGTCGGGATGACGTAGCGCAGACTAGTCCAATGGAGGAGCTGGCCCACGACCTCCTCGCCACCGACAACCGTTCATGTGGGTCGTTGGGGCCAACAACGGGGCGCAGCTCCAGCACCGCCTCTGGACACGGCGACCGCGGTGAGCGACACGCTCATATCGTCGCTAGACACGGTCGGTTTCAGTGTGCCGAGGGTGGCGTTAGTGCTGTGGCACGACCAACGGTATGTTTGGTTTGTGCCCAAGGTTGCCCCATCAAAGCATTGGGTAGCCAAAATTTTGGTTGAGGTATTGGTTGCCCATGATTTGGCCGACATTGGCAAGAAAAATGAACTAGAGTTGGCTAGAGTTCATTGGCATGCCAAAGAAATGGCAACCATCCAAACAAAGACCAATCTTTGGGTCATGACCAAAATTTTGGTTGAGGTATTGGTTGCCCATGATTTGGCCGACATTGGCAAGAAAAATGAACTAGAGTTGGCTAGAGTTCATTGGCATGCCAAAAAAATGGCAACCATCCAAACAAAGACCAATCTTTGGGTCATGACCAAAATTTTGGTAAGGTGCACTTTGGCCACAATCCAAACACACCCCAACACCCGGCTCGTCGAGGATGCACGGGGCGTCGCAACGCGTCCGCGGAGTGGTGTAGCGCGGCCAACTGCATCCTCTGGACCTGAGACCATGCCGGGTCATCTTGCTTTTTCAATGACATGCGGGGATCGCATGTGAGCAAAGGGCATCTCCAACGTTGCCACGACCGCAGCTGACTACCCTGGCACACCAAAACCCTCGTCCCTCGCGCCGTCGCGCGGTGCGTTCTCAACCGGCGCCAGCTGCCCGCATTCATGCCGCCCGTTTGTATGTCGTCGTTAAGAGGCTCGGTGCCCGAGGAACCAACTCCGGCGACTTAATGACGCACCCGGACGCTTGGCCTCACCGGAATGCGCTACTTAAAGCGGCAACGCCCAGCTAACCTCCACACCATAGCGCATCGTCCTCCTACCTGGCACCACATCCGCCATGACCGCAAGTGCGAACGCTCTGCGGGAGAGCTTGTCTTCGGGGATGAAGCTCGAGGTCGCCGCCCTCGCTCAAGCCGCCTCTCGCGACGCAATAGCGGCGTAGCCGGACGCGGACGCGACCGCACAAGCGGTGGCCACGCTGGCGGCCGACGACGGGAGCACCGTCAGCCATGCATCCTACTTGCCGCCGTCCAACGTCCGGCACCGCCGAGGTCGGGGACTCCTCCGAGGATGAGTAGGGCATGGGAGGCGGCAGGGCATGGTGTGCCAACTGGCCGGTCCGTATCCCGTGTTCTACTCTTCCTCTCCGGAGACCGCACCTTCACTTCACGGGTCTTGAACCCCGCCCCCGTACATAGAGATCGCAGATGGAGGACGTCGGTCGCTGCCGTAGAATAGGTTTAGGGTCGGGTTTCTTTTATTTTTCTGTCCTATAAAAGTTCGAAATGTAACGAAAATCTGCCGTGTTTGCATTAATCTCGGCCGGTGTATATGAACTTTCACAATAATATACATATTGTAGGAGTACTAGCAAGATGCCAGTGCGTTGCACGGAAGATCAAGATCTTGTGGGAGAAAAGGATGAACGAGGGAAAGCCTTATCTGCAAATGTGGAGAGGAGTGCGGGTAAATTGTCATAGTTTCCTTCCTATCCGTTAGATATAGATCGGACGGCCTATATTGCAGGATGACAGGCACACCATCATCACCAACTCTGCTTTTTATTGAACCGAGACAAATCTAACATGCGAAGTAAAATAAGCACATAGGGTCTATACATAAACAAATTATCTTAGGCACTCCAATAGTACGTCCACTACACATTCACGCATTTCACATCTTTCTACATCTATGGGAACCTACGAAAGGGTTAACGTAAATTGCCTCTGTCTCTCCTCCCCTGATTTTCATGGTGGTGGGCCCCTCCCTCCCCCCAATCTACAATCAACAGCTCACACGTTTCACATTACGTTAATTACGTAACTAGGATTACGTAGGTGTAGCATTACTCGTCCTAAAAAACCCAACTAAGCCAACCTCCCAGCATATCGCGCTGGAAAAGACCCGGCCGCGCCGTTTTAGTCGGGATTACCGGATTACTAGTAGTAGTATCGATGGATCGCGCGAAGCAACAATTTTTTTGAGGGGGCGAAGCACCTAGTTTAAAAGGAAAAAAGGCGGTACACTCACATCACTCCTGTCGCGGTAGCATTGCACCCCACACACGTTCGGTCCTGCACACGGCTCACGCAAACGGAACGTGCTTCGGCTTGCCTCTTCACTAACACGTGGGACTGCACTTGGAGAACCCGACCATGCGCCAAACTCCCCCCGCCCACCGCGCGAAAATCCTCCGCCCACACCCAAAAATTCCCCCCAAATCCGATTCAACTGCCCTTCGGCCAACTAGCCAATAATATTCCCCAAACCCCCTCCCCTGTCCCCCTCCACTCCATTCGCCCCGCCAAAGCCGCCCTCCCCGCCGTGCCGATACGTCGGCGCCGCGTTTCGGCGATCCTCTCGCTCCCACAGTACGCTCTCGTAGACTGCCGTCCTCTAGCCGCGCCGCCACCTCTGGCTACGTTCTTGTGGAGGCGCACGGTGGTCAGCGCCGCCACCGCTGGCGACGTTCGTGTGGAGACACACGGCGGTCAGCTTCTCCCACGGTACGCGCATTCTAGACTGAGGCCCCGTTCATGTCGGTGTAGCACTGAATGTTAGCTGATAGACGCTGTTAATCTCACTGTTTGCCGAAGTAGTTTACTGTCAATATGCTTTGCTTAAGAAGCTTCCTTGCCCTGTTCTGCACTCAATCTGCTTAGTTGAGATGGCATGCCAAGGCCGATTAGTTGCTAAAATATCCTGCCATATATTTATTGTGACGTAGATTGCCATGGTCTAGTAGCCAATCTGTTAGGTGAAATAGCTCTACACCATTTTATACTCGATCTTTGTTGCTGCGATGGCCTTCGATAGTTCGATGGCTGTGTGCTCGGCCTCATTGACTGCTGAAACAGCCTGCCATAATTTGGCACTCAAATCTGTTTGCTGAATTAGCTTTACATATATTTCGTTACTTAGATCTGCTCGTCCAAATATCTTGCCATAGCTTTAGACATCAACCTAGGTATTTTTTTTTCTGGACTTCATAAAAAAGCATATATGTTTTTCCTGTAATATCTAGTAGAAGAACTAATTTGTATGTCTAAAAGATGGACAGGACTTGGATAACTTCTGCTTGAAGATTCTTCGCTGCATATGTTGAGGGGGTTGAAAACTTCATGAACTTTATCAGAGCTGAGTACGGTGGTCCGAAATCAGATGTGCTCTGCCCGTGTAGCAGTTGTATGAATTCAGTTACAAGACCCCAGTCAATTGTGCAAAATCATCTACACTTGTATGGGATGTCGGTCACATATACTAGGTGGGTTCATCATGGTGAAGCTGTGAACGTCAATGTTATTGACTACGTGGAAGCAGCAGATCACCATCTTGATCTGCCTGATGCTCAGGTGGAAGAGGAGGAGGAGGTGGTGGTGGCAGAGCCACTGAGTTTAACCAACATTGAAACAATGCTACGAAATGCTCGTGCATTCCGTGAACTTTCACCTGCAGAAGAAAAACGGTGGGCCCGCATGTTGGAACAATGCAACGTTGCTGTCACCCCAGGAAATAAGCTGTCAGTATTCTCAGCTATGGTCACCTTTCTTCAGGTGAAGACATCTGAGCGGATGACCAACAAATCATTCAATGCGATGTTGGCTGCTTTTCGCGAATCTTTCCCAGATGCGTCTGAGCTGCCACACACCTACAGTAAAATGAAGATTTTCCTTCGTGCAGTTGGAATTGGATATGATATGATACATGTTTGTAAGAATAATTGTATTCTGTTCCGGAAGGATTATGCCAACTTAAGTGAATGCCCGAAATGCAAATCATCAAGATGGCGATGTTGTGAAGAGGATTCCTCATAATGTTCTGAGACATTTTCCAATTACACCTAGATTGCAGAGGTTGTTTCATGATGCTGAAACAAGAGAGGATGTATTGTGGCATTCAAGGAACCAGGAGTACAGAGATCAGAATGTAATGAGCCATCCATCTCATGGTAGTGAGTGGAAAAGCTTCAATGATAAACACAAAGAGTTTGCTGCTGACCCGAGAAACATTAGACTTGGCTTAGCTTCAGATGGATTTAACCCATTTGGCCACCAGAGCGCCACATATAGCATGTGGCCAGTGCTTGTTATCCCTTACAACATGCCGCCAAATGTCTGCACCAAAGAATCAAACTACATGATGTCCTTGCTCATCCCAGGTCCAAAAAGTCCTGGAAAGTATTTTGATTTGTTCATGGAGCCTCTTGTGGAGGAACTTCAACAGCTATGGAAGGGTGTTCTCACTCGAGACCTATATAACAGCCCACCAGCTAATTTCTTTCTGCGTGCCGTTATAATTTGGTGCATCCATGATTATCCGGCTTTGGGCACTATGTTAGGGCGAACGACACATGGTTACAATGCATGTGTTCGCTGTGACAGGAATCCGCTGTCATACGCAATACTTAGCAAGATCTGTTACATTGGACACCGCCGTTTCCTTGCCAAGGACAAGCCGCATCCTAGAAAATACCGAAGACATGTGTTCAATGCAAAGCATGAAAACCATGATGCGCCAAAGAGGCTTGCCGCCGATGAGTTGCAAGTGGAATTAGAGAAGGTCAGGCATATTACACCAGGAAACCATCCTGGTAATGGTAGCGGGAAAAGGCAGCGTGGCAGGGTAGAAGAGAGATTATTGTTTACCCGCAGGTCCACTTTGTGGGACTTGGAGTATTGGAAAGATTTGGATCTGCGGCATAATCTTGATGTGATGCACATCGAGAAAAATATATGTGACAGCATTATCGGCACACTTCTTAATATTGAAGGCAAGACGAAAGATACCTTAAAATCCAGGATTGATTTGACACACCTGGGTATCAGAATGGATTTGCAGGTGCAAGATGAAGGTAAACCACGGGATATGGCACCAGCTGTGTACGTCTTGGACAAGGTAAAAAGAAAAGAATTCTGCGAGGTCCTGTCACATGTGAGATTCCCACATGGATTTGCTTCCAACCTGAAAGGAGAGTCAGTGCAGATGGAAACAAGGTACAAGGGTTGAAAACTCATGACTGCCACGTCCTACTTCAAAGGGTTTATCCTTAGAGGATTGGGCCGCCCTGACTTATACAGAGTAGTTGCAGAGTGGGGACAATTCTTCAGGGAACTTTGCAGTAGGAATATCAGGATAGATGCTTTGGAGCGTCTTAGAGACAAGATACCAACTATCCTATGCGACCTTGAGAAGATATATCCTCCAGCCTTCTTTGATGTGATGGTGCATTTGGCTGTTCATCAACCTGATGAGGCACTACTTAGAGGTCCAGTACAGTATGGCTGGATGTACCCTATTGAAAGGCGGCTAGGCACTTTCAAGGGCTATGTTAGGAACAGAGCTAGACCCGAGGGTTCCATTGCAGAGGCCTACATTGCTACAGAAGCGTTGACATTCTGCTCAAAATACATTGAAACAGCTGATCAGCTTAGCAAAGAGGTGGGTGAAGACAACCCCGGGCTCAATGTTTTTGATTATTCTGTTCGAGTTACAGGGAAGAGTCGACAAGAGGACAAACCTAAAGATTTGGAAAAAATGGTTTGGTATGTGTTCAATAACTGTCCTGAGATACTACCTTATATCAAGTAAGTGCAGTAGTGCAGCTTATACATCGTAATCTACTAAACTTGCAGCACATTCTTATATATTTAGATGTTTGACATGATCACTATGTTGTGCAGCATCTACAAAGAGGAGTTACTGCCGCAAAATCCAAGAAACATTGACAAACTGGTTATGGCAGGATTTGCGAAATGGTTCAAGAACCATGTAAGCTTTTGAAGTGCACTGTCAGTTTTTTTTAATATATTGAGTACATAAGATGATCAACTTGTCTATTTTCTAACCATAGGTTAAGAAGATGCGGGAGGATGGGCAGGCAGTTGATGATGCCCTTTACTCACTAGTAATGGGTCCTGATACTCGGGTAAGACATTATGAATCTTGCGTTGTTGGAGATGTGCGCTACAACACCCTTGCACGAGACGAAGGCAGGAAGACACAAAACAGTGCCATCATGAGCACGGATACATATGACAAAGACACAACTGAAATGTATGCTAACATAACAGACATTGTTCAGTTGCAGTATATCTCCAGTTTCGAGGATCATCAGTGTGTGGTTCTGTTGTGCTGTCGTTGGTATAACCTATTTTCCAGGATCGCAAAACCCAGAGCTGATGATTATTTCAAATCCATCAATGTCAAGGCGGCGTACCAGACCAACGAGCCTTTTATTTTGGCAAATCAAGCAACACAGATATTTTTCTTGGAAGACACATTTGCACGTAGCGATGACTGGAGAGTATTGCAAAGGTTTGAGCAGAGGAATTCGTTTAATGAAGTTGCACAACAAGATGATGCTTACACTGCTCCTGATGTACAAGATAAAATATATGTTCCTAATATCTTTGAGAACCATCACGTCAATGACGCCGGCAAAAAGATTGCCTGTCGTGCTATGGACATACAAGAGTTGATCAAGAAGAAGCCAACATTCGAGGACGTTGAGGACGAAGAAGAAGATGACACCGTGGGGAATTACGATTTAGACTGATACACATGGCGAAGATGTTGACGCTGCTGCTGCGGATGATGATTACATTGCTTTTGTCGTATTTGCCTGTCAGAAGATGTTTTTTTATCTACTGTGTGAAATTGTGTTTGCTATGACAACTGAAACCTGATGAACATGTTGTTTAGTATTTTGCTGTGAGAACATCACTTGTTATGTATGTTGATTTGTGATTGGTGATTGTATGACAACTAAAACATGATGACATTGTTGTTTAGTTGTACTCATATTTGGCTGTGAAACTTGAATTTGATGACATAGTTTGCTGTTGGACTGCAATTTGCTCGACGTCTTCGAATGAGAACAAAGCTAACCCGACAGGGCCTCTGCTATTTATTTATTTATATGAGCAAAAGGGGATACCCCCTGATTTCCGTTAATAGAAATCATTAGATGTTCACAACACCACGCCCAGCCTGCTACACAGGTTTCATTCATTACTAGTTTTAGCAAAGTGCTCATGTCGTAGCCACTGAATACATCACGAGTGCTACATACACTGCAAATAAAGAGACAATCATCCTACAGAGCACATCGATTTTGCCCATTATCTTCACAAGCTCTTTCATCTCCTCATTGCTGTCAAGGCCGTTCAGCAGCTGTTGCTTGGCCATGATCAGAGGAACTGCATCTTTAACCTTCTGCTCTGCATCTTCCTCTTCTGTCATTCCTTCAGTTACTTGTCCAACACCCCAACCTGCTGGTATTGGGATTCCTCGGCTAACCAAATAATCAGCGTAGTTGCATTCCCCCACATCAGCAACTTCCCAGAAATACAAATCACACGAATCTTCCCTTTTCCGCACGAATCAAATTGGAAGATCATCAACCAAACTACAAAAAAAAAATCAGCAACTGAAAGCAGCAGAACAACACTTAAACATATTATTACCCCATGATTCAGGCATTTGTAGAAGACTCGGCCAGGGTTGCGGATTGTGGTTGAGACGCGACGGATGACTCTGCGTGATTTGCAACAATGGCACCACACCAACGGCAGCGGGTTGCGATGAGCAATCGGCTGTGGTGCGCGTGCCGGTGGGGGTGTGATGAGACCCACAGGCGATGGTACGGGTGGCGACTTGGCGCATATCTGGTTGTTGCCTACTGAAGAGCAGGTGGAAGAGCAGCCAGCGAACATGGTTGCTGCGGCCAGAGCTTCTGATGCTAGGCAGAGTAAGTAGAGAAGAGGAGAAGCGAACGTTGGATATGTCAGTTTCATTACTTGCAGAGTAGCATAGCACCATATATAGTCATAGTCTAGGTTTGGATTCGAACCAGCTACAGGAGCACGCCTTTCTTTTTTCTAGAACTCGGCAACATCTCTTTACTGGTACACTAGCTTGTTCTGTATGCCTTCCCAAGTCTTTGATTTTCTTTCCCTTTTTTTTGCGAGGAAGGAAGGAGGAAAAAATTGAGAGTTCCATGGACTCGAACCCAAGACCTCTCGGTTGAAAACCAAGGGTGCTAGTCACCTATGTGGCGAACGTTCCCTGTGAGGAGGACGACAGACGAACGCATTTTCCTCGCAGTTTTCTTCCTATATATAAAAAAGTATGCTACTTGGTGTCTGCTTAGTCAACAAACGATTGTGCCAACCTTGACCGTTGGATTGACATTCAACGTCTGTCGCGTTTCTTCAGTCTCTTCTTCCTCGAGCCGCCAAAGCCAAACCAGCGCCGGCGGGACCGCCTGCTCCCGCCTCCCACGGCTGGCTGTGATCTTCCCCGGCTCCTGTTCGTTCCCGTCCGAGGCCTCACCATCGTCCTCCGCCTTGGTTCGCTCGCCGCGGCGCCGCCCTCCGGTGTTGTCAACATGGTCAACAACCGAGAGGAATAAGGAGATGATTGTACATGGTGAGGATGACAGTAGGGACCCAGCAGCGCGCGCAGTAATTTTGTTTTTTCGGGACGGAGAAGGGTATCAACTGGGTTGTGCGGGACCCATGGCCCGTCTAGCCCAGGCTTTATATGTTTAGCACATGACCAGCCTAGTTTATTTTTTTCCTTTCTGAAAATGGCTAGCCGGCAATTTTGTTTTTTGCAGAATAACCAACGTAGGCCTACTTGCTTTTTTACGCCCTGCTGGGCCGGAAATCTTTCAAGACGAGGAGGGATGCATTTTGCCCAGAAAATGGGCTATAAGTAATGAGAAATGGGCTATAAGTAATAATAAATGGGCTGTAAAATGAAAAAATACAGCAAACAGGCTATTAGTTCCAAAATACTGTTTTCTTTCGGATTTTGATATTTTAAATTTCATTGTTTTTGTGCGGGTAAAATTTCATTGAATTTAAATTAAGGTATATTTAGATTTAAAATTAATTTGAATCTGGCTAGAAATTTCGGGCTGTATGCTGTTTGGGACAGATTTGGAGGCTGACTTGTGGGTCTACTAGGTTGACGTGTACTTTGGCTTTGTCAACTTAGTCCACAAACGATTCTAGCAGCAGTGACCATTGGATGTTAATCCAACGGCTGTGCTGCTTCTTCAATATCTGATCTTCTTGCTCCAGCCACCCAAACCAGCTCCGGTGGGACTGCCGGCTCCCGCCTCCCGTGGCCGGCTGTGCTGCTGCACAGGCCGCACCGCCCCACCCTACTTCATTGCTGGCCAGGCCATTCCTCTACTCACCAACACCTCCTGTTATTTTCAGGCGACGGCAGCCGAACCAGTAAACCTTCGTACTCCCCACCACGTGGGCAACCATTGCCGAGTCTTCCCCGGCTCCGTGTCGTTCCCTTCCTAGGCCTCGCCGTTGTCCACCCCCATGGTGCTCTCAGCACGGCCTGGTCAACGTGGTCAACGAACGACATCCATCGGTCATGGACTGTACGCGCAAAATAATGATTCCTCCACCTGACAGCTGGGACCCACCGGAAGGGCCTCTGTATTTCGCGAAAAAATGTTCCCCCTGCTGACATGTCGGACCCACCAGCTATATCTTCGCACGCAAGGAAGTGCCTCCTTATTACGCACAAAAAAATGAATACCCCCTGCTAGCTGGGACCCACCATAGTGGGAGGATGACTTGTGGGCCAACTAAGTTGATGGGGACGGAGGGCTTTGTCAAGTTAGTCAATATGAACGATTCTAGCTCCAGTGACCGTACGATGTCCATCCAACGGCCGTAGTGCTTCTTCAACCTCTGGTCTTCTTGCTCCAGCCGCCCAAAGCAGCGCCGGTCGTGCCGCATGCTCCTGCCTCCTGTGGCTGGCTGTGCTGCCGCAGAGGCCTCACCGCCCCCTACTGTTCCCACCGATGGCCAGGCCCTGCGGCGACGGCAGCCTCACACCACAGCCGAACCAGTGAACCCTCATACTCCTCTCCACGCGGGCTTCCACTGCCGCGTCTTCCCCGGCTCTGCGTCGTCCCCTTCCTAGGCCTCGCCGTCGTCCACCGCCGTGGTGCTCTCGGCGCGGCCTGGTCAACGTGGTCAAGGAATGACTTCCATCGGACGTGGACTGTACGTGGAGAGGCTGACAGCTGGGTCCACGGCCGCAGCAAGGAAGTGCCTCCTTATTACGCGGAAAATAATGATTCCTCCACCTGACAGCTGGGACCCACCAGACGGGCCACTGTATTTCACGGAAAAAACATTTCCCCCTGACTGCTGGGACCCACCAGCTTCATCTTCGCACGCAAGGAAGTGCGTCCGGAATAAAAAAACGATTCGCCCCCCTGACTGCTGGGACCCACTAGCTACACCTTCGACGCAAGGAAGTGCGTCCGGGCAAAAAAAAGATTCGCCCCCCTGACTGCTAG